>NC_061858.1:12429242-12436742 GCF_019202785.1 Penaeus chinensis
TCACTGAGGTGAAACAACCTTTGGGTGGCTGTTTCAGAGGGAAGAGGAATTCACAAAGACACAGGTCCTTTCCTCCCTCACTGAGGTGAAACATCCTTTGGGTGGTTGCTTCAGAGGGATGAAAGGAACCAGCTGGCAAAAGGACAAGACCCCCCTTCCCTCACTGAGGTGAAACAGCCTTTGGATGGCTGCTTCAGAGGGAAGGGCGAAACACTTTGAAAAGACACAGGTCCTTTCCTTCCTCACTGAGGTGAAACAACCTTTGGGTGGTTGCTTCAGAGGGATGAAAGGAACTGCCTGGCAAAAGTGCAAAACCTCCCTTCCCTCACTGAGGTGAAACAACCTTTGGGTGGCTGTCTCAGAGGGAAGGAAGAATCCCCTCGAAAAGACACAGGTCCTTTCCTTCATCACTGAGGTGGAACAACCTTTGGGTGGTTGCTTTAGGGGAATGAAAGGAACTGCCTGGCAAGAACGAAAAACCTCCCTTCCTTTACTGAGGTGGAACAGCCTTTGGGTGGTTGTTTCAGAGGGAAGAGGGATCCACTTTGAAAAAGTACAGGTCCCCTCCTTCCTCACTGAGGTGAAGCAACCTTTGGGTGGCTGCTTCAGAGGGCTGAGCAAAAGGGCTCCAAACAATGATGTCTCGTAGGTGGAAGGGCATCCCCTGTGGTCTCTTCCCAGGGGTTTACACCTACCCACACGTTTGCCATGCGTGGCAGCCTTGTGCGCTGTGGAGACAGAAGTCCTGGAGGTTGAGCGATGCCGTGAACGAGTACGTCCTGCGGCTAGCAACACGCCTCTTTGGTCCTCTATTCCAGCAAGACAGGCGGCCTGATCCCTGCCCGGTCACGGTCAATCGGCTGGTCTCCCCCGGGAGGCTAGAGTCAAGCAGACATGCTGTCATTGGCACTCACAATGGTCTGTGAGCGCCGTCACAATGGCTATTGGCTGCGTATATCCTCTCATCACTCCTGTTGCTGTTAGACACTGGTTCTGACACTCAGCTTCCCCTTGTTGGACTCCGTGGTGGGTGGGGGCGTGAGAGGATGAAGCACTGACCACTATATGGAAAACATTAACAAACACCCCCCACACTGATAAAAAAGTTGAACCGCGCAAGGCCCAGACCACGGCAGTCACCATGAAGCCATATGTGCCTTCTGGTGGCAAAAGGAAACCCAATGCACAGGATGACACTGTCACACCTGCTGCTAAGGTGGACAAGAACGAAGCCAATGGGTCTGTCCACCGAATAGTCAAACATCTTGACTCGCGAGCTGGCCTCTCCAGGCCAACAGCTAAGCCAGGGAGGCCCCTGAGTTCTCAGACGGCCTCCCCGATTGAGAGGGGAGAGCAGGCTGAACCAGCCGTAACAGCTGCTGCCCCCACAAACAAGCCCGAAAGGGCGGGCTGAAGCGTCGGGACCCCCTAAACGCTTCGCCCAGTTTAAAGTGCCAACTAAACCCGAAGGCTTCGACAATGCCTACCAATTGGTCAGGGCATTGGAGTTGCAACAGAAAATCCGGCTGTCGATCCGGGTCGCCCGAGATCAGGGCATGATCATAATGCCCAAAGATCAAGCTACCTTGAATTTCCTCCGGGAAACAAAGGAGCTAGCCGATGGAAGGAAAGTGAGTCTTTCCCCACTAAGTCCTGAGGAAAAGAGAACCAAGATGGTGCTACTTGGTTTCTCAGTCTCATTTTATGTGGAGCTGATGGCTTCACACCCACAGGTCGTGCAGGCTTCCCGAATGTCAAAGGGGAAGACTCCAACCAGGCAAGTCCTGGTGACCATGAAAGGTGCCCCAACCACTACCCTTGATCTGGGTAACTGGGGCACCTACAACCTTCGAACGTATGTGCCAGAACCACTTCGGTGTTTCAAGTGCCAGAAATATGGTCACCACCAGGCTAACTGTACAGCCAAGCCTAAATGTGGTGTCTGTAGCAAGAAACACAACACAGAAGTATGCCTTTAGGCATACAAATAGGAAAAGAGGGACACAACACCCAAATGACCCAACTGTGCCTAGAAGCATCACGCCTGGAGCCTGACTTGCTCTGTCAGGAAAGAGGAGGCCCTCAGGCGACAAGAGGTTGCTCAGAAGCGACCAGACTTTGTTCCTGCCCCCCCAGGCACCCACGTCTGGGGAAGGAACAAAAGCGAAAAGCCAAGAAAAAGCCTGAGAGAAAAGCCAAACCAACCAAAGTCAGAGCTACCAAAGGCTTTCCACCTCCCAGTGGACCCAAGGATAGCCTGACAACAGACAAGGAGCCCTCAACCAGCGAGGACCTCGCAATGGAGTTGTCAGACTCCATCGATGTCTCTGATGTAACTATCACTGAGTAACATCATGACACATCATCTAAGCATCCTAGAGTGGAACATCAATATCTTCTCTGCAAAGAA
Organism: Penaeus chinensis; assembly: GCF_019202785.1. Taxonomy (NCBI): domain Eukaryota; kingdom Metazoa; phylum Arthropoda; class Malacostraca; order Decapoda; family Penaeidae; genus Penaeus; species Penaeus chinensis. The sequence continues at coordinate 12,431,653 of NC_061858.1, forward strand.
CGCCTTTCTCCAAGCAGTAGTGCGATCAAGGAACATTGACATTGTCATGCTCCAGGAGACATTAACAGTGGACACTGTTCGCTTCTCAGGGTATCATGTCTTCACACTGCCACGAACACCTGGCAAGAGAGGCTTGATTACCCTTGGGAGAGCAACAATACCCTGCTCCGCAATAGCCGATGCATCGCACTGTGGAGACGATGTTGAATCCCTTGTCGAACTTCACCTGGCCCCTCAAACTAGACAACGCGTACAGCCGGCCAGGCTGTAGAAGCTTAGACATCAGCCAGGTCTGTGCTTCTGCTGCACACAACCGAGTAAACATAGGGGGAGACTTCAATGCACACCACCCCATCCTGGCTCCCTGCCGGGCACCGGATGCGGCCGGCTATCACATAGCCGACGTGCTAGAGACATTCCCTGAGATCGCTCTCCTCAACACCCAAGAGCCAACACATATCAGAGGAGTGGTCCTAGACCACACCCTGGCCACTGCGACTCTGGTGGGGAGGATTGGTTGGCGTGTCGATGAGACCGTCACAAGTGACCATTAGGGCACTATAACTATCCTCATGGATGCTGGCCCAGCCGAAATCCTAAGACCGAATCCAAGATGGAAAACAGACAAGGCCAACTGGCAGGCGTTTCATAACACCTTGGCCCTCTGTCTGAGATGCAATGATCCCCCACATAGCGAAAATGTGGAAGTGCTCGAAGCTAGCCTGCTAAACGCCATTAATGAAGCAGCCTCACAGACCATACCCAAAACTCGCCTGGTACTTCAACGACGAGATCAGGAAGGTCAACCACAGGGTGAACATGTGCCGAAAACTATTCCGTAGGCAAAGAACCCCTGACAACTTATCCCTCCTAAGGGAGGCTGTCACGGAGGCCAAGGAAACTGCCAACAGAGTCAGGCAGGAAAAGTGGCTGGAATGGTGTGAGTCCTTCGACCACCAAACCACCCTTTCAGAGCTGTGGCAACGGGTCAAGCGAGCTACCAGCCGCTCAGCCCCGAGGTGCACCCATCACGACCCCCAAGCAGAGGCTAACAGACTGGCGCACGAGTTCTCTGCGAGATACGAGCAGCAATAGTCTACCAGCCGAGCTGAGGGCAAGACAAGAGTGTCTACAGCCAGACAGACAAGCTCAGATCAGAGAAAGGGCAGCCGAACCCGATAACTCAGACGTTATCTTTTCTCTGAGGGAACTAAGGAAAGCCTATAAAACCAGTTCCAACACAGCCCCGGGCTCTGATGGGATCTCGTACCCCATTATCTCCCACCTATGACTAGCAGGTGCGCGTGCAACTTATCAACAAGTCCTGGGAAACTTCCACTCTACCCCAGAGTTGGAAGAGGGCTACCATAGTTCCCGTCCCAAAACCAAAGGAGCCGGGGAAGTACTGCCCTATCTCTCTGCTCAGCTGCCTGGCCAAGATGGCCGAGAAGATGGTACTAAACCGGCTCCAATGGGAAATGGGTTGCAATCATGGGAGCTCTAGGCCATGCGTCCCTAAGGGAAGGACACTTGGTCATACACACAGACTCCAGGGCAGCCATTGACTGTCTTCAGCACAGCTCACCTACAGACAACATCTACCTACTGACCACGATTCTCACAATGGCACAGAGAATTCTTGCTCAAGGTAGAAGAATTATCATCAACTGGGTCCCAAGCCACATCGGCATCAGAGGGAACGAGCTTGCTGACAGACTAGCCGTCGCTGGCAGGGACATGCCCCCAAATCCCATGAAGATAAAACCGAGCCGAAAATTACTTAAGGAGAAGTGTGCCTTGGTCGGTCGTACCTTCCTACGGCAGCTCCACAGAGAGGAAACGAGAACCTCCCCCTCGACCAGCTGGTACTCAGACGCCACAGGCTATGAACCACTGGCACTCTCTGAAGTAAGCAACAAAAGTACCGAAGTCTTTCTTCACAGAATGCGCCTAGGTTACCACTGTGCATGGCAGATTATCCCAACGATCGAACGCGATGAAAGGTGCTGCAGGCACTGCGGTGAGCCGAACGACACACCAGTCCACTACTTAGAAAATTGTAACCATACACAATTCCTGAGACAGGGACCGCCCACAACAGCTGCCGTGCTGGTAAATAGGCTATGCGATATGCTTACACCATGGCGGCAGGAGCGCCTGCTGGCAATCCCGCCGCCACGGGAAGCACCGAGTGTCAGACAACTCAACGAGACAGCCGTAAAAAGCTGACACAGGCCGGGCCATATTTAGAAGGCCCGGGCAAAGCTAGAACTTCGCAAACCATAAAGAAGAAGAAGCAAGATCACCATTCCCCGATCCTCCAGCAGAACAAGAGCATAGCAGCAGCACACAAGGACTGCCCAGTCCTAAACCGACTGGGGAGCCTACCGGCTCCCCAGTGAAACTCCTACTTCAGCTTCTAACACCCAACGAATCCAGATGCCAACATAACCATCTACTATACTGGTGACTTCCAGAGTGAACCGACAAATGGAGTGACACGTTCCGGTATATCGCTCGTTCGCTTAGCTCACTCTCTGGAGGGGGAGTACCTGTATTAGCATGACCCTGCAGAAGCTCAGCATACTTCCCAGGTTGGACATACCCAGGTCCGCCGCCTTGTCCTCGCTCATTGGACAGCGGGCTCCCCTCGTTCCCTGCGCGCTTACACAGCGCTCATATACTTAAGCCGCGCAGGCAGCTAGCGAGATCACCATTCCCCGATCCTCCAGCAGAACAAAATCATAGCAGCAGCACACAAGGACTGCCCAGTCCTTAGCCGACTGGGGAGCCTCCCGGTTCCCCCGTAGAACTCCAACTTCATCCTTCATCACCCAGCCAAACCTGTGGGCACTCACACCCACTCAGTCACTCCCTAAAGAGATAAGACACCAGACTAACATAGTAGATGGCCACATATCCATCTACTATAACACACACAAACATATATATATATATATATATATATACATATATGTATATATGTATGTGTGTGTCTGTATGTATGTGTGTACATATACACACAAATTGTCCCCTTTGTGCAAGGAATGGCCGGGATTACCATCTACTGGCGGTGTGAGAACTGAGCGCGGGTCAGCAAGATTGCTAGACAACTGCACCACACAGTGTGTGTATATATATATAGATAGACAGATAGATAGATTGATATAGAAATACATAGATAGATACATAGATTGCAAGGTAGATAGACATAGATAGATAGACATATATAGATATATATATATATAGATTGATAGACAGATATATAGATACACATACGTGTATATATATGTATACGTATATATATATATATATATATATATATATATATATATATATATATATATATATATTTATATGTGTGTATCTACAAATATATATATACACGTAATTCTCTTTCTTTTCTACAGATGTTTTTGGGAGGGAGAAACAAGCACGTGTATGTCTGTATATTACACGTCGACCTTTAACAAAAAATATTGTTCGCATTAACCATTAGAATATTAACTTTATCGTGAAATGATAATCGACGTTTGTCAGATTTGTTGTATTATTCTCATTTACTTGCTCAAAATTGTATGCTTATTTCTTGCAAATGATGGGGGTGGGGGGGGGGGCACAGTAGACAAGCACACTTCAATACAAAGAGTAAGTAATATGTCAGTCAACTGCATGGGCGTAGAGGCCTCAATAATGGTTCCTCCAAAAGGATATACAGTGAAGTAATATAATAATTTATACTCCCCGAGGCTCTCTCTCTCTCTCTCTCTCTCTCTCTCTCTCTCTCTCTCTCTCTCTCTCTCTCTCTCTCTCTCTCTCTCTCTCTCTCTCTCTCTCTCTCTGTCTTTCTCTGTCTGTCTGCTACAGATGTTTCTGGGAGGGGAGAAACAAGCACGCACACGTGTATATATCTTATTACACATCGACCTTGAAGAAGAAAAAAAATAGTGATCGCATTCATTGTTCAGAGGCTGTGTTTCTCCTGCATCGTCCTTCTCTGGATTGGTGGATATATCTATTACAGGGGAAGCGGGGGGAGGAAGGGTTCTCCTGCACCGTCTCCTCCTCTTCCTCTGAATGGAGGATGCCCGCTCAACACAACCACGGAAATAGCAGAAAGAGAAACAGCACTCACTTAATTCGTGTTTACGCACTATTCATCAGCTCATTCATGCAGATAGTGCGGAAAAACCTAAACAACTGAGACTTTCAAAGTACATAGTAATAACAAACCATAGATCCAATTATTAAGATCTGTTAAAATAACAGACAAAGAATAATAGAACAAAGGTCAGTGAATCCTAACGCATTCAGACAAAAATGCATAGATACTAAGTAACAACAACTGCAATTATACATCAACAAATAAACGAACTACACAGCAAAGGCATATGTTATGAGAGGAAGTGTAACATATATATTGCACTTGAAGAGCCTAACAAACTAACAAAAGACTAACAAAAGCAGCTACAGATTCCATCGCGAGTTATGAAGATGCTATTATTACTTGGATAGGTACTGGCACGTGAGCTGTGTGTGTGTGGGGGGGAGGGGTGAATTTGAATTTGAAGGAGGGTAGGGGGGTAAATAAACGTTAAATGGTGCTGGGTGTCGCTCTTATCACTACCTGCATGTATATGTATATATATGTATACACACACACACACGCACACACACACACACACACACACACACACACACACACACACACACACACACACACATATATATATATATATATATATATATATATATATATATATATATATATACGTATATATATACATACTGTATATATATAGATACACACACGCATATATACATATATATATATATATATATATATATATATATATATATATATATATATATATATTTACATATATATATATATTTATATATATATATATATATATATATATATATGTGTGTGTGTGTGTGTGTGTGTGTGTGTGTGTGTGTGTGTGTTTACATTTGCATGTATATCAATATGTACACAACACACACATACATACAGACATATATATATATATATATATATATATATATATATAGAGAGAGAGAGAGAGAGAGAGAGAGAGAGAGAGAGA
>NC_061858.1:12441742-12446742 GCF_019202785.1 Penaeus chinensis
CACCTCCCCGCGCTGACGATCCACCACCTCCCCGCGCTGACAATCCACCACCTCCCCGCGCTGACGATCCACCACCTCCCCGCGCTGCCATTCCACACCAGCCGGTGTTAAGGTGCATTTTTTTTTTTTTTTTTTTTTTTTTTTTTTTTTTTTTTGGCGGGGGGGGGGGGGGGTATCTAGGTGATATTTTATTTTCTTTGATTATTTCCATACCGTATTGTCCGATTTACTCCCGTACTGTGTATATGCTTCAGTCTCCCCACCTAACAGAAAACAGCGCATCACCCTCTCGTGCTCACTTACCTCTCGCCACTCACCATTTTCATTCATTCTGTGGCTTCCATTCGTGATTGTTCCCTCTTTTCCTAACACTCCATAACTAATTTCTCTTAAATTACATTCTACAATCTCGACTGATGCCACTTTCACAGAAAACACAGGAAAATACAAAAATGTGCAAGCAAACGCAAGAACCCCCGAGTGACACCACATTTTCCTCACACTTCCCCTCCCATATTGTTCCCTCTCCCTGTTTCCCTCCCCCTCGCTTTGTCTGACCTTTCCTGCGCACACAATGGACATATTACTGGTACCTTATTACATAAATGCTCTCGAATGAACACTGTACTCACTTCATCGCTTACTGACACTGAACATTGGACCTCCCACAAACACCGTGACCTGAATTTCCCACTGTCCCAGCACAAATATATAGAGACTTCGACGAAACTCAGCATATTTGACTCTGATGGACTAGTCAGGGTTGTTACTGCAACCCTCTCAGGCATCGCATGTCTTTGTATCTTGCGTATTTTCGCCGTTGTCGGCGTCCCTATCGTAAAGGAAGACCTCGTCTTTTATTTCGTCCGTTGCATATTGTCACAAGACAAGATTGCCGTGCGTAGTGTATTTGTATATAATCTCAGTCTTCCAGGTAAAGCGAGATGTCCCTCTTTTTGTCATTCCATTGCGCTTTCGTTGATATACGTGCCCGGTAGTATTGTCATATTTCATGAATCTTACGTACTCGCTGCCGAGCCAGCCACGCCGACTACCAATGTGACTCATCAGAGTCTACGCGTGCCCGCTGCCGAGCCAGCCACGCCTGCGTCACGGCCCGCGTCTCAGGTTGCCGCCCCGTCTGACCCTGCTGCTGTCCCTGTTAATCCTGAGGGCGCACTTCCCTCAGTAACCACTCGCGCGGCCGCGACTCGCAAATACTGTGAGGACGGGTTTCCCTCAGCACTAGCTCGCGAACACGAAGCACGTGACGCCTCCATTCCAGTAGTTGTTTCAAAGCCTGAGGACGGTTTCCCCTCAGAATTCGCTCGCGAACACGTGGCACGTGACGCCTCCATGCCAGTGGTTGTTTCAAAGCCTGAGGACGGTTTTCCCTCAGCACTCGCTCGCGAACACGAGGCACGTGACGCCTCCATCCCAGTGGTTGTTTCAAAGCCTGAAGACGGTTTTCCCTCAGCACTCGCTCGCGAACACGAGGCACGTGACGCCTCCATTCCAGTGGTTGTTTCAAAGCCTGAGGACGGTTTTCCCTCAGGACTCGCTCGCGAACACGAGGCACGTGACGCCTCCATTCCAGTGGTTGTTTCAAAGCCTGAGGACGGTTTTCCCTCAGGACTCGCTCGCGAACACGAGGCACGTGACGCCTCCATTCCAGTGGTTGTTTCAAAGCCTGAGGACGGTTTTCCCTCAACACTCGCTCGCATACCCGGGGCTCGTGACGCCTCCACTACAGTAGTTGTCCCACAACCTGAGGACGGATTTCCCTCGGCGGTCACTCGCATGCGCGAGGCCCGTGATGCCCCACTCCTGTAGTTGTTTCAAAACCTGAGTTGATATACCCCTAGCACGTGCTCGCAGCTGATGACGTACCCCTACATTTGTGCATGAACCACAGCTTTAGATAATTTAATCAGTATAGTCCTTGAGACCTTTTTTTCCCCTCCCTTCGTGGACTGCATGGTGCCGGTGAGCGTGCCATCTACGGTTGGCACGGCATTGATGATTTTAGATGGAGTCTGTCGCCCTACCCGTGCCACAAGGCAAAGTATGGTCATTATGACCCCTGTCACCTCAAGCGTGCCACGGGAGTACCTGACTGCGGGGTTACGCGTCTCCCGGGTAGCCGAGCTCGACCTTCCCCACGCCTACTCATACCACCTCTGTTACACATGCTCATTTGCCCGTCGACACCTGCATTCCCGGTTGTTTTGAATACATTGTCGTTTGTTTTACTTCCTGCTGGGACTGAGGATTGTATTTCTGCATTACGTTATTTTCTAGTTTTCCGCTATTACTGATGGTTCCTGACTATCCTACGAGACCATTAGACGACGTCAACTTAACACACATCAATTGCAACAACGCTCTGACTGACTTCATGGTCAGCGCCTATTTCACCATGTACTCGCTTTTCTGCCATTATGAAGCTGTCAACTTTGTTGTACCTACATATGCATTTTATATTGTTTGTTGCGGTCACAGACCGTGTATCCACACATGTATTATGTTGTGTTTCTTTCGATTATCCATTTACTCCATTGTACTCCCACGTATATCTATGCTACGGTTATGTTGTGTTTTTACATTAGTATAGACTACTTGTCCCTATGCTTAGTTATGCATGTTGCTTTGTTTGTATTTTTTGAATCGCGTAGTTATTCGTGTTATTCTGTATGATTTATTGATTTACACTCTGTACATATTGACATTATTGATTTGATTTCCATTGTTTCTCTACATTGTGTATCTACTGGTGTTATCATATGCACCGACTGTTTATCTGTGCATTTTTTTTTTTTTTGTACTTACTGTTTACTTGTGTGTAGGTTATTTTATGCTTAGGTTGTATTGTTTAGCTAGCACCGCCTTTTCACTTCTCTGACGCCTTTTGCGGCGGGGACAACCGCGGTAGCGTGACCGAGCGATGTAAGGCCCATTTCACCCCAAATCTCTCACCGAGAGGCCCACTAAAGTAAACTTAAGGTTTTCTTATTATACCCATAACCCTAAAGGACGTCCTTGAGACTACCCCTAGCAGACACCTTCCCTTACTCTACTTTTGCCATACACGTAACACTATTAACTTATAAACACATATCTATTACAGTAACACTAATCCCTACATACCAAACCTTCCCTCAAAACGGCAGCGAATGCGACATCCGCAGGCCTTCCGCCTCGTGACGTCGCCTCGTTTACACGATCACTCCCTTTCCTCCACACTTCCTAGTACATCGCATACCTTATGAATTATTAGTTTAACCTGTATATAGGAGGGTCGCCTGCGAGCGACAGTCAGACAGCCTCCAGCTCGCTAACCGGACCGAACCTCTGTCCGTTGTACCATACTCTCTATATAATAAATCCCTGCAAGCCAACGAGAAGTCTGTCGCACCTTCACCACTACCAAGATTACCACATCATGCCAGACGCGCCCTGTCTGCACCCCACCGAAAAATCGGCCTCCCTACAATATATGTGTGTGTGTGTGTGTGTGTGTGTGTGTGTGTGTGTGTGTGTGTGTGTGTGTGTGTGTGTGTGCATAAATGTATATCTGTTTATATAGATAGATAGATATAAAAAAGAAATATAGATATAGATATAGATATAATTATGTACGCATGTATACATGTACTTACTTTCAGCCACATTATTATGCTGAAAGGACGCAGAAAAGGACGTCGTTTTAAGAATATCGAGTCCTTGCATGCAAATGTCCGATGCGAGACAAAGCCCTTTGATATACAAAGCGCTAAATAATTAAACTATGTAGAGCCATCTAAAGATTTGGAGTTTTTAAGATAAATGTTTTTATGAGAAGAATTACTTTAATTTTCCAGACGTGAAAGAGAGAGAGAGAGAGAGAGAGAGAGAGAGAGAGAGAGAGAGAGAGAGAGAGAGAGAGAGAGAGAGAGAGAGAGAGGGGGGGGGAGAGAAGAGAGGGGAGAGCGAAAGAGAGGAGAGAGAGAGAGAGAGAGAGAGAGAGAGAGAGAGAGAGAGAGAGAGAGAGAGAGAGAGAGAGCAGACAGAGAGAGAGAGAGAGCAGACAGAGAGAGAGAGAGAGAGCAGACAGACGGAGAGAGAGATAGAGAGAGGAGAAAGAGAGAGACGGGGAGGAGGGAAAGGGAGAGGGAGAGAGAAAGAGAGAGAGAGGAGAGAGAGAGAGAGAGAGAGAGAGGGAGAGGAAAAGAGAGAGAGGGAGAGAGAGAGAGAGAGGGAGGGAGAGAGAGAGAGAGAGAGAGAGAGAGAGAGAGAGAGAGAGAGAGAGAGAGAGAGAGAGAGAGAGAGAGAGTGTGACTGGGGGGGGGGGGGGGGTGATCTAGTTAGCGCACCATTCCTAGTACTTTTTTTCCCTGAACTTGTCTGTAGAGGAGTGTAATCTGGCGAAGTTATTGGATGGCCACAGGAAGTCTGGGCCTTAATTAAGATACACATCAAAGCAAACACCAACTGTAAGTTTACCTATTCCCTCATTACATATTTTTTCTCTCTTCCTTGATTTTAGAAGTTTGTTCTCGATGCTTTTCAGAAAGGATTTTCCGAGGTATAGTGTGGTATGTGACCAGATCTTAATTGCTCTCCTCTCTCAATCTGCTTAGGACTCTGTCATCGGCAGATATTGTTATTCGAATCTTTACTGGGAATTCAGCTTATAGGATTTAGTAATTCGTAATCCTTCTCTCTCTATCTCTCTCTCTCTCTCTCTATCTATCTATCTATATATCTATCTATCTATCTATCTATCTCTTTCTCTCTCTCTGCACACTCACATACATGCATAAGATTAAGATTCAAAGCAAATTCTCTTCTGACTATTATTGCCATTATTGTTATTATTGTTATCATTAACGTTATTGCTGTTGATGTTATCATTAAGATCAATAGTAGTATTGCTATCATTCTTTTTCTGCGAGGCAAGTTCACTGCATGGAAGTAGTTAGACCGGTAGTTTATTCATATTTACTATTTACACGAGTATC
>NC_061858.1:12456742-12459242 GCF_019202785.1 Penaeus chinensis
GACAATAATAACAGTAAACATAATTATAACAACATTATCATCATAATTAGCATTATCTTCATCATAATCACCATAAAAAAAGATAATAGTAATAACAAAATCAACAATAACAATGATAACAATAACATTGATAATGATTATTCTAACTGCATATATACATTTCACACTAAGTTGGGATCACTGTCCCTCAGCATTACTGTCATCAGCGGAATATCCAAAGGTCAACTTAGTCCGTTCCATTTGCAGACTTCGTCGTAAAATCTCCTTCTCTGACGTCACTCTCAGCTCTGTCTATATCCATGACCTCACTCACGTTCATATCTATTTTAGAATCATATTCTTTCAACCAGTCTCAACACCACTTCAGTTCACCGACACCACACAACCCCACTGTCACCCCATTCATCACACCACCAGTCACCATACTTATTCCCATCACTAATGTCATCACATTCACCCCCATCACTACTGTCACCACGCTCTTCCCATCACCACAGGCAACACACCCATCTCTATGCCATTGGAAACCATTGTGATACCATCAGTCTCGCACCCACTCCTGATCCTCCGTGTTACCTTCAGTTGATCTGCAGGAACACTAACAAGGCCTCGGCTCTCGACCTCGTCTCTCCGGGCCCATTCGGAGGATGGTCTGCCGCGCCTCTCGCCCCTCTCCTCAATTTAACACTCATCCCTTTTTTTCTCACAGAGTCGGGTATTCATCTGTTAGTGTCCGGAGACGCTGTAAACCTCTTAATGGGAGTTTTGGTCTTTCTTCTAATGCCTTTATTCTATTTATTGTCATTTATCTTATATGTTTTTACTATATCAAGATTTCTCGTCGAGATGGTAGCTGGCAACACGGGTGTATCGCTGAGCTCCATATCCAGAACGAAACAGGCCGAAGGCGAGGTAGATTAGGCTTATGAAGGGGCGGAAAGTCAAGCTCTCTGTTGCTCAGTGGGATTCTTCATCTCTGTTGTCGTTCGGAAATCTACTTGCTACCAGTCAGATTCATTATTTTAAGTATACCAACAAACTTGCAATTGTATGATTAATTGCACGGATTCTGTTTAGTGAAGAATTCTCCATTAGGGTCCTCATCCCTACAAACTGTTTAAAGGAATTCGTTATGATTTATTCAACATAAGTTTAAAATTATAGCTCTCGATTTTTCTGGCTCATAATGGTCTAAGACTGGAACAGAAAACACAGTTTTGGGGTCATACTAGACTACAACATAATGTGTTCGGTATTGCAGCCACACGGACAACTTTAAAGGTTTGCTTAAAATTTCTACACAGCGTTTTTTCACTGCCTTGTTCTTACGGTCTTACATTTATATTTACAGTAGCAACATGTAAAAAAAAATATAAAACATTTCCTCATTTCTCCTTTTCTGTTCTCCATACATTGTCTTCTCTTACCTTGTACACAATGCCACAAATCGAGTATTTTTACCTTCTCGTATTCAGCTGCGGTCGCCATCCTAGAATGTACCCGTACGCAGAACATAAATTTCCCGGTAATAACACTTGCTCACTAACCAACACTCACCTCTTACCATATCACACTGCTCGAGGCGTTCCTCTGACACGGAAGCTGCAACTTGCTGATCCTTCTTCCCTATATGTACTTCTTGTTGTTATTCAATTTCCTAATCACCTCTATCTTCACCTTCCTCGTCATCCCCATCCTTAACTCCTCGCTGTCTCATTCTTAATTCCAATATCATCTCCATTTTTCATCTCCATATCATCTCTATTTTTATCTTATCACCATCTCCATTTTCAACTCCTTCGTCATCTCCATCTTCAACTCTTCGTCATTTCATTCTTAATTCTAATATCATCTCCATTTTCAACATCATCTCCATCTTCAATTCATCATCATCTCTATATTCACCTCCTCATCATCTTCATTTTCATCTCCCTCATCACTCTATCTTCAACTCCCTCCTCATCATTTTCATCTCCCTCATCCTCTTCCGCTTTCCCATCCTCATTGTCCCTAATACTTCCAGACGCATTGGATTTGAAACTGAGAACGGAGAAACATCGGATATCAACACCAACTCCCTCGTCTATTGAGTTGACAGGTTCCACAATGACCCGCTCAACACGACAATATCGCCGTCATAGGAACACCCTACAGGACATAGGTTATTGCCGCGACTTTTTTTTTTTGTTCTTTTCTATTCGACAATTGGACTAACGCATCTAAAAGGTCGTAAACATACACGCACACACACGCGCGCGCGCGCGTAACAGATAATTTGGTAACAGATAATATACATTGAGCCTGTCTTTCATTCGGCTTGATAAGACATCGGTAACACTCTTGTCCTCAGACGCATTGCAAAAGGATACGAAGAATTCTAGAGTTGGTTTTAACAGCCGAAGCATAACCTCAATTTCGATCTACGTTGGGATCTTAATGATGAAGCACCACCACTACAAGTGACATTAAATACACATATCTCACTCGCTGGTGTATCTCT
>NC_061858.1:12529242-12531742 GCF_019202785.1 Penaeus chinensis
AATATATTTTAAAAACCTTTTCGATTTTAAATCCTTTTATTAATTGCAAATCATACTAGATCAAAACTTTAATCATTTGAATTTGTGAGGCTTTAGATCATCGGGAATTTTACTCCCTTTGTTTTTTTTTGTCTCTCTCGCTCTCTTCCTCTCTTTCTCTCTCGCTCTCTCTCTCTCTCTCTCTGCTTCTTTTTCTTTTTTACACACACACATACTCACATAACTGTGTGTGTGTGTATATATATATATATATATATATATATATATATATATATATATATATATATATATATATATATGTATGTGTGTGTGTGTGTGTGTGTGTGTGTGTTTATATATACATATATATGTATGTATATATATATACATTTATATATATACATATACATATATACATAGATTTATATATATATATATACACACGCACAGTTTTATATATATATATATATATATATATATATATATATATATATATATATATACAGTAATCACACACATACCTATGTATATGTACATATCAGCTTCACCGTAAATCTACCTACCTTCGATTTTGTCTCTAGCACTCTCTCTTCCCTCACTATGTCCCTTTCCCTCTTTCCCCCCTCTCCCCCCCCCCCCTTCCCTCCTCCCTTTCCCTTCCCTTAACACAGGCCACTGCCACTCACCCCTTCACCCGTGGACGCCGTGTCTCGCTTGCCTCGGAACCTGGAGAACAGGTCGTTGAGGTTGACCGGGAGTTTTCCGGTCGACCCCAGCAGGAAGATCTTGAGGAGGACGAGGAGCGCGACCAAGGTGCCGTTCTGGTCGAGAGCGATCGAGTTGTCGGGAAGCGATACGAAGGTGTAGGTGACGAAGGAGCACACCAAAGGCAGCACCGTCGCCCCCAGCAGGATCACCGCTGAGGTTCGGCATGGCTTACAGCTACTTAAGCGGTTCATGGTGGGTTCTTTCTTTTTTCTAGATGCTTACTGCTTAAAGGGATATTATCAATCTCTCTGTTTATACGAGTATATCCTTTACCTCACCTTTGATAAACTGTTTAAATTCCTAATCACCCAACGGAAAAAAGATAAATATAAAAGCCACGCTCACGGACACGACCCAGGACACCAAAGTTCACGTCACGGACTCACTCGCTAAAATCCCCAGTAGCCTTTATATAGGGTGTAACCTTCGCACTGCCCTCATTATTTTCTGTTATCGGCTTTATCTCTGTCGCTCCGTATCTTCTATGCTTGCTCCCCTTCTCATGGAAAGGTCATTAAGGCCAAGAATAACGGACGTGCCCTACACCCGCTCTTTCCGCCGCCGGTGAGAACGCCCTTTTTCGATTTTTTCCCCCCACTATTCTGTCCGTTTATGTATCAAATTAATTTATTACGACAGCGATATCCTCAAGGAAGAGAAGGTGTAGTGATGTCATGTATAGTAATACCATTTACATGGAAAACTACTCCTATAGTCGTAAACGATTACTATTGTTTTCATCATTACTATTGATTATCATTACCATCATTGTTGCTGTTATTTTCTATTGTAATTGTTATCTATTTATTATAATGATCACAATTATTATTACTCTTATAATTATTACTATCATTACTATCATCAATATCATTCTTATCATCATTATCATGATTGTTATTATCATTGTTATTATCATCATCCGTATTATCATTATCATTACTATCATTATTATTGTGATTATTATTTTCATTATTATCATTATTATTATCGGAATCATTATCAATAATATTACCATTATCATCATAGCATCACAAGCTGACACTATTACTATCATTTTTATTATCATGATGAAAATATTTGTAACCGTTATTTTTTCAATGTAAGTAATATTTAATACCATTACTTGACTTATAACATCACATCCCTTTTACCATAATTACCATTACTCCATCTTAAGCCAAACAAAATAGTTCTTTCGCCAAATACATATCTCTTTTTCGTATGAGCTTCAGTTATTCGTTTCTGTTGTTACTTTTATTTCAGCCGCTTTTCCGAGAGCCCCGGAAAGAGACACCGTGAACCCTATCCATACCAAGCAAAGAGCAAGCTATAGTCTACTCTCAGCTACCCTTGGGATCAAAGTGTGAAGTAGTGTTCCAGCTGCCAACGCGTGTTATCGGGGAATGCAAAGTGAACTGCGAAAACCCCTCCGCCTTCCTCATCGAACTTTAAAGCTGTGTTTCAAACGTTTTGGTCGAGGCACCCGATGAATCCTTGTCTGCAACGAGGAAAGGTTCGTATAACTAAATGGCACAGAGTCTTGATTTGAAATCAAGCTGTCCGAACGTTCATCTATGGAGGAATGAAGGGGCTCGTTGCTCAACAAGGATAGTGGACAAGAAGAAATTAGGGAGGACATAAAACAAAACAAAAAAGCTCTAAAGTAACATACAATGAGGAAATTGTATTTTTTGAATTTCGTACACTATTGTTGCATTTCCATGACAGTCAAAACAACAAACAATTCCGCGGT
>NC_061858.1:12536742-12539242 GCF_019202785.1 Penaeus chinensis
GAGAGAGAGAGAGAGAGAGAGAGAGAGAGAAAGAAAGAGAGAGAGAGAGAGAGAGAGAGAGAGAGAGAGAGAGCGAGAGAGAGAGAGAGAGAGAGAGAGAGAGAGAGAGAGAGAGAGAGAGAGAGAGAGAGAGGGGGGGGGGGGGTCATATAGGTAAATGGATATGGAGCAGGACACAGATAGATAGATATATACATACATACATAGGGGCGGGGGAGAATAATTATTAATGGGTGATTTACTACACACACAGACGAGCATACCGTGAGAGAGAGAGAGAAAGAATGAAAGAGGAAACAGACAATGATCAGAGAGACAGAGAAGGAACAGTAGGGATGAAGAGAGAAAAGGATCATCCGACAGACAAACTCATACATTCTATGAGGTGTTATATGCACCTAATTAGGCAGGGTAGTACAAGGTAGAGTCATTTTTGTACTATGTTGTTTTTCCATTCGCCTTATGCACTTCAAATTACGTATGTAGGTATTAAAGATTTTCTGGATCTTATTTTAAGTAGTTCTGTAACTGAAAAACGAAGTGGCCCATTTGAAGAGAAATATTAATAAATAAAGATAAACAAGTAAAGAAACTAGGTGGTGTATCAGCTAAGTGTATCTATGGCTAGGTGTCCCGCACTATTCACTCCCTTCCCTTTATACTAGTAAGGGAGAGAAGTCTGTCCTGGTTATATTCTCTATGTGCAGATCCCCTCGTGGTGTGGTAGCGTCGGGGAACCACTTGGGAGCAGGTTCCTGTGCGTATGTCCGTAGTGTTTAGCATAATTATTTCCTGATTGAACCGAAAACAATTAAAAATGCAAAAAAATGATATATAAATGCCAAAAGGACCCTATAATTGTTACTTTCAAGTGCCGTGAACAAATAAAAGTCACTTTAAAGTGTAATGGATTACGTTAACAGCTGAATGATCCTCAGGCCTTTAAATAAACAAATCTAAAACACGGCGGTATAGAAGCACTGAAGGTGCATCTCGAAATAAAATGATAAAATAAAATTTACAAAGGCTAAAAGTTAGCAAAAGGTTACAGCAAGCGCAAGCATGTCCTGGAAGGACAGTGAATGATAATACAAAATAGTAAAACCACTGAAATAAAATATCAAGGCATCACCACAAGTACAGGTTTTCTTATAAGAATAGAGATCACATCCAGCTCCTAGTAAAATAAAAAATATTAGGCTCTCAAGACAACTTTTCTTTACGTTGTTGTAGTTCTGGCAGCCGGAGTCCTCAGGTCAAAATAGAGGGTAATAATACACTCACTGACTGCTATAGACCGACTCTATTTGACGCTAAATTAGGTTTATATACATATGTACATTCTGTGACGCCATCAGCCATGTAAAATTATACTATTAAACAAAACCAGATTACAGTTTTAAAACGGCACGATGGATATCGTAACAGGGATTAAAAGTAAAAATACAAATGCGAGGGAACAAAAATAATTTAGATGACCATAAATGCAACATTTGAAAAGATGTGTCTTCACTCCATGATGAGTCAGCAAACAATCTAAATAACTTATAATAAAAAAATAAAAATAGCTAAAAACAGTAACTGAGAATTCAGTACAATAACCAATAAGAACTGGTAAATGCCAATAGTCACAGTAAAAGTGAAAGTATATAAAGAAACAAAGAGAACGGCCATCAGACAGCCTAAAACAAAAGCACAAAACGAGCTAAAAACAGACTAACCCCATGTGAAGGAAAAAATGACACAAAGATATAAAACTGCTCATGAATGAAAACGCGACTTTGAGCGACAAATCCGCGAGAGCGAGAGATTGTAGAATGCTCGCGGGAGGCTTGCAGAATGAGAGAGTTCTTTACATTATCATCTATGTTTGTTGATGTCTTTTATTTGATTTTTCATTAAGTATTCCATTACAAAATGTTCAAACACAGTCTTCATGGGAAACAGTGAAGATGCTGCACTTGAGTATGTGTCCTTAGCTGCGACGCTTGGTGCATGAGTTAGTATCCTTGGGAACAAGTGGGGGCAGGAGGCGCTGCAGGTGTAGCTTGACAGGTGTGGCGGTCGAGCTCAATACGACACGAAGAGGGACGTGGTAATGCGTGGGACTAAGGTTTTAACATCGATACTTTTCTTTCACTTCATTTGACTTTATTGGCCTTTACTTTTACTTATTTCTTTCTTTTCTTTTTTACTTTGTTTTGTCATTTAGTTCCATCTTCATAGGGGAATGCGTGTTAGTATGTGATCGAATCTAACGTTTATAGCAAGTTCTACTGACGGTGTGGGAGAGGGTACTGCGTATGTGGGTTTCCCTCTCGACGGGGCACTGGGTCCCCCGGGGCGCCGCGGCCTCATCTCGCCGTGGGGGGGCAGCACTGTCTCTGAAATGTGATTCGCCGTTTACGTGGACCATGCTACTGTGCTGTTTGGTACTATCTATATGAAATGTGAAAGCGAGAATGGCTATATTGTTGCGGTGATCACCATGCTAGTTATC
>NC_061858.1:12544242-12549242 GCF_019202785.1 Penaeus chinensis
CTCTCTCTCTCTCTCTCTCTCTCTCTCTCTCTCTCTCTCTCTCTCTCTCTCTCCCTCTCTCTTTCCTTCCCTCTCTTTCTCACCCCCCCTCCTATCTCTTTTTCCATTTGCCTTTATCTCCTTTTCGCTCTTTTCCTCTCCTCCAGGCTGAGGCGCGTGTTGTTAATGCGTCAGCTGCCACGTACGGTTTCGGAGAAGCATCGCCCGCCTTGATCCCCATTGTGCATGTGTAAATATATGTGAGGATACGTGTGTGTGCGTATCCCCCTGGATGTATGTGCTTGTGTGCTTGACTAGTAGTATTTTGCATGTTATTTGAATGGTACATTTATAGGCTTGTTTTTTTATATGAATAGTGTAAATTGATAGTCTAGAAGACGCATACTGTGTGTGTGTGTGTAGTAAGATAGATACATTGATGGGTAGATATATAGATGGAAAGATAGATGGAGAGATGGATGGATGGATAGATAGACAGGTAGACAGATAGATAGATAAATAGGTAGACAGATAGCTAAATAGAGAGAGAGACAGATACTTAGATAGATAGGTATATATATGAATATATATATATACATATTTATATATATATGTGTATATACATGAATATATATACATATACATATACATACACACACACGCACACACACATATATGTGTGTGTGTGTGTCTGTGTTTGTGTGTGTGTGTGTGTGTGTATGTGTTTGTGTGTTATATATATTCATGTGTGTATATATGTATGTGTATGTATATATATATATATATATGCATATATGTATATATAAATACATATATACATAATTATATAAGTGTATATATATATATGTGTATGTATATATATATATGCATATATGTATATATAAATACATATATACATAATTATATAAGTGTATATATACATATATACATATACGCATACATATGCATATATATATATATATATATATATATATATATATATATATGCACATATATATATATATATATATATATATGAATATATACATTTATATATATATATATATATATATATATATATCTATATATATATATATATATATATATATATATGCATATATATATGCATACATACATACATATATATATATATATATATATATGTATATACATATATGTGTGTGTGTGTGTTTGTATGTGTGTGCGTTTGCGTGTGTGTGTGTGTGTGTGTGTGTGTGTGTGTGTGTGTGTGTGTGTGTGTGTGTGTGTGTGTGTGTGTGTGTGTGTATGCATACGTGTGTCTGCCTTTGTGTAAATGCCCACAGGCATATCCACAAACAGGAAATATTTATATTTTTGACATCTCGTCCTATGACATCACCATAACTACTATTCATAGCAGTGCCACGTATGCAGACCAGTAATGTTGCATAATAGCACTATCAAAGACAGTGATAAACGCCTTTGCCCTTGATAGCTGCATTATGCATCATGACTGGTTTGCTTATAAAGTGGCACCGATACATAATTTGTTATGTCTGTGAAAAAACATCAAAGTTGCCGAGCGCTAATGGTGTGCTATGCGCTGCTGCATTGTTTCGGCGGTTTCCGTGTTTGGCGCACCTCGTGTTACGTCAGCTAATGTGCCTGACGTTACCTTTAGCGTTGGTACTTTTCCATATTCTTGCTTAGTCGATGTTATCCATCAAACCGCAACATTTCTTTGTCTAAATGGAAACATCGGTCGGTCTGCTTCAATGGACGTTTATGCCTCGTGCAGTTCTCAGGCATATGCTATTAAAACTTCTATGACCAAAGTGTTGTATATAGAACAGTCAGGAAATGTGTTTGACTGAAAAATGTAACTGCCGGGAAGGGGTGAGTTGGAGAGTGACTTATTTTGGCACCGCACCTTGGCAACTATGCACAGACGTGTCTCTCTGGCACTGGTTGAGTGTCGGTGTCCAATTTTGTATTTCTAAATCATTATTTTCATACAATACATTGTATTATTTTAAGCGTCTATGTACACCATTTACTTGGAGCGTAAATTTCAACAATAATTCATCCACCTTTTCATACGCCCAAGCAAAGAAATATTTGGTAAAAGATGGCTCTCTGATTATTGCGTGGTAACTGCAGGGGTCTGACGCGGGGTGCCTGCTTTTACCACTCCCCGCGCGCACGCTCATAAACGTTGTGCTGATACAGGTGAAGAGGTGAATTCTTGCGGATCCTCACAGTCTATAGGACCTTGTGATTGACAGTTTACCTCACACACGTGTCATCCTACGTGATCGAGTTACTCTGCGGGATCCGTGGTGCTATCAACATCCGCTAATATCTGTGCGGGAAAATATCTTCTCAATACATCGAGAATAGACCACAAAGAAAGGGGAAAAGAGATAAGCACCGGGACCAGCGAGATGCGCGTGTGGTCCCTCCTCTGTTTTTTCCTGACGGTGACGACTTCGACGGCCAACAATATCGCGTTATTTTGGAATCTCTACGATGCCGTCATCTCCGGAGGCCGGATTCTTCATGATGTCGCCGACGGTGTCGGAGCCGTCTCCAAGGCCATTAGGGCCATCGACAGCTTCCTAGACTCCACGGCCGAAGCGCAGGTTCGTATCACAGCCTCACTTTTGAGCTTTTGCATTTTGAGCTTACGTAACCATTGCTTTTTTTGTTTTATGATGTTATGAACGCTGCTTATCTTGCATACATATATTAGTGTTAGTATACTAGTATTACAAAAATAAACAAATAAAAAAGAGACTTACACCCGACAATCCAACAACACTTGGTTTGCACTGTGAAATCAGTGACGTATAACTACCGGAAATAATTATGAAAATTGCTGCAGGCTTGATGTAACGATGCAAAAACCCTGTTAGAGAGGGCACATCCATTAGGCTAATTCCCGCAATTTAGTCTGTATAGTATTTCTCTAAATATGGCATCAACAATAAAAATGGTAAAGATGAAAAGTAACATGATATGATTAATAATGAATATATGAATAGCCTAAACGATAAAACATATTATAATGATTACTTAAATCCTAATATAATATTGATGGTGGTAATGATTATAGTGATAATAAAGAAAATTACTTATATTATAATAATTTTCATCGTTATCATTATTATGATCATTATAATTATTGTTATTATAATCATTATCTTTATTATATTATTATCAATAATATTAATATTCTTATTTTTCTTATTATTATCATTATTATAATTATCATTATTATCATTATTATTATTATTATTATTATTATTATTATTATTATTATTATTATCATTATTATCATTATTATTATTGTCATCATTATTATCATGTATTATTATTATTGTCATCATTATTATCATGTATTATCATTATTGTTATTACTATTATATGTAATATCATTATATATGATATTATTATTATTATTATAACTATTATCCTTATTATTATTATCATTATCATTATTATTATTGTTATTATCATTACTATTATTATTGTTATGATTATTATCATTACTGATTGTTATTACTATTATTATTAGTAGTAGTAGTAGTAGTAGTATTGTTAACATTATTATTATAATTGTCATTATTATCCTTATTATTATTATTATCATTATTATCATTATCGTTATCACTATTACCATTAGTATTATTACCATTGTTATATGTTATCATTTTTATTATTATTATTATCATTATTGTTAACATTATTAATATTATTGTCATTATTATCATTATTATCATTATCATCATTGTTATTATTATCATTATCATCATTATCATAATTTTTGTTATCATTATTATTATCATGATCATTATTATTATCTTCATTAATAGTATTACTATCATCGTCATTATTTACTTTTTCATTACTATTATCATCTCCATTATTTTTACTATTACTACTAATACTATTATTATTATTATTATTAGTGTTATTATCATTATGATCATAATCGTCATTATTGTTATTATTATTATTAATAATCACTGCTATCATTATAATCCTTATCATTTATCATTATTATTATTATTTTATCATCATCATTATTCTTACCTTCATTATTATCATTACTGTTGTTAATATTATTATCATTATTGTTATAATTATTATTATTATTATTATTATTATTATTATTTTCATTATTATTATTACTATTTTTCTGAGTTATCATTAGTTTGTTATTACTGTTAATGCTATTATTATTATTGTTATCATTATCATCATCATTATCATTATTGTAATAAAATTGATGGTAATTTTTATTATTATTATTATTATCATTATTATTATTATTATCATTATTATTATTATTATCATTATTATTATTATTATTATTATTATTATTATTATTATTATTATTATTATTATTATTATTATTATTATTATCATTATTATTATTATTATCATTATTATTGTTGTTATTTTTATTATTATTATTATTATCATTATTATTATCGTTGTTGTTGTTGTTATTGTTTTATTTTTAGTTTTGCTATTAATATTACTCTTATTATTATTATGATTATTATTGTTATTATTATTACCATTATTATTAGTAGTATTACTATCATTATTATTATATTATCATTGTTATCATTATTATTTTTATTATCATTACTAGTAGCACTAGTAGCATAACAATTATTGTTATTTATTTTCATTATCAATATGGTTATTGTTATGATTATTATTATTGTTATTATCATTATCATTATTGTTATTTTTAGTATTACTATCATTATCATTCTTATCATTATTGCTATCATAGTTAATATTGTTGTTCTTGTTATTATTATTATTATTATTATTATCATTATCATTATCATTATTATTATAATTATTATAATCAATATAAACATTATTATCATTATCATTATAGTTAGTATCAAGATTGTTATCATTATGATTATCAATATCATTATAATAACAATAATAGCAATTATCATATTAGTAATAATAATTATCATTACTATTATTACTATTATTATTATTGTTATTATTATCGCTATTATTATTAT
>NC_061858.1:12564242-12566742 GCF_019202785.1 Penaeus chinensis
CCTTGCCTAACTATATCACAACCTAACTATGGTAGAGGGTATAGTCGAGCGGCGGCGAGAAGGAAGTCACGGAATCGCTCTCGCTGCCCATAAAGACAGAGTGAGCCAACGTAATGTTGCTTCCTCGGGAATTACTCAGATGCAAACGGTCGCCACCGTCTTCGTCAGCATGCGATACATGTGGAAAGCCTCATATTCACGCGGGCACGAACAAAATTGACGGAAAAGTGCTAGTATGATAGTGCCTAAACTTACCTATGCGCTGGGTTTCGATCAGTCTTCAAGTGAGGAGTTCTGGATTTAGATTGAATACTGTAATATTGTATTACAGTGGTACATTATTACATAAGCAAACGTAGACTACAACGCCATTCAATATGTTTATGTTATTATCAAATCAATCTTATTAGAGAAAATGTTTTTAGACTCTTGCGGTTTGTTTATATACTTGATATTATTGCTCGACGACGAGACGTTCGCCTTAATATTAATATTAATGCCCTTAGTAATACCAAATTAAATAAAAACGACCCTCCATGGTGACAATTCAGTATATACACAAATAATCTTATAATTATACTAAAATGTTTATTTCCTCTTTTTTTCTCACAGAAACTGAAAGCAACAAGATGGTGCCATTGTGAAAGGCGTCTTCCTGATGCGAACAAAGTACAAGCAACCGAAAAGTATCACTGATGACCAGCCTCATCAACATGTGTCATCGAATGGCTATTTAAAGATTCTGGTTATTTTCCGGATAGCTGGCTCTTTTCTCGGGCAGTATAACAAAAAATACATTGGGAATACTGCAATAGATATGAGAAGTTTTATACGTTGAAATCCACTGGAGCAAGATTTCAAATGGTTTGGCCCGAAGCTGGCTCGCCGAGCGTTGGACTCGGCAACAGTTCTAGTAATGACAGCTGGGGGGAGAACGTGGCCGTGGGCGAGCGGGTGTTCCTGGGATTTGTGGGCGTGGTGATGGCATTGGTGGGCGGCATTGGAAACGGAATCGTAGTGGTTCTCGTTTGCAGATCAGCTGCCATGAGATCTGCCATCAACCTCCTCCTTGCCGCCATGGCGCTGTCCGACACCGTCATCCTTGTGCTGCTGCTCCCCCTGGACCTCATCACCTTGGCTGGAGGTGGGTGGCTCCTCCCCTCCCCCATCTGCAGCGCCCACGCCTTCCTGCTAAACGCCATGCAGATCCAGGGCGTGGCGGCGCTCTCCGTCATCTGCGTGGATCGCTACATCATCATCGTCCGCCAGCAGGAGGTTCTTACCCCCTGCATCACGTGCTGCATCATTGCGGTTTCCTGGGTGGTGAGTCTGGCCGTGTCCTTGCCGCCCTTCTTCGGCGTGGGCATCTACACGTCCTTGCCCCTCCCCCCTGGGCTGACCCACTGCAAGTGGCGGCCGAGGGAGCCGCGTCCCTCCGGCGACCTGGTCTTCGCCTCCTTCATCTTCCTCGTCATTTACCTTCTACCGGTGCTCGTCATGAGCTTCAGCTTCGCGGGGATCCTCCTGAAGATCCGCCAGAACTCCGCCAAGATTCACTCGAGCGATGGCCGTAGAGACTCGTCCTACGCTGGTGTGATTCCTGCAGTGCAGGGGGACACGGTCAGCCCCACCTCCGCCCGAAGGCCCCTCGTGACCGTTGACCTGCGATACAAGACTCAGACGCTCACGACAGTCATAGTTCTCTCCGTCGTGTTCTTCCTCTGGCGGTCGCCGCTCCACCTGTTTCAACTCGCGCACGCCTTTTCCAACCACTTTGACGTGAGCTACAAGGTGTATCCGTGGTTCCTATGGTGCGCCTACGTCCCGCCAGCTGTTAACCCGGTCATCTACACCGCCAGGATCAAGAAGTTCCGAAACGCCGTGGTGGACATCTTCCCCTGCCTTCTGAGCCTCCTACCCTGCACCTCCTCGGCTCTCCGACGCCTCAGCAACCCCGGGACCATCTACATGATCCACCATCCAAGGAGAGAATCTACATAAGGTGCTGCATTCCGCCTCTCTGTGTCGAAGCTTCACATAGCTGCATAGTTAAGGCTTATTCATAAGCTGCGAAGTGCATATATTGAAACTTCCCTTGAAGTTTGAAAGGTCTAATCCATTCTCTGCTGTGTATTTCGAAGCGAAAAGTCAACTATATCGATTTTGCCAATCATCGTTCAATTGCATGTGTCTAAACCGAACAGCTGCCATGTGCATACACGATGATATATGTGATTGCTCTTACTCTGTTAAGGAAGGTGAAATCAAAGATGCAACTGTTACATCTTTGGGCTATATTCAGGATAACCTTTCGATCCGTATGATGATAAATGCATGTTTTGCTTTGTGATTTTTTTTTTTTTTGTCGGAAGATAAAGCTGTGCAGGCACGGCTAGTGTGATTATTTATTGAATGTAAGGAAATATGTACGTTTTTTAAAAGGTTCATCTAAAATGTAATTGGGCACCAGTGTAAAGAACTATAGGAAGTGACTGTTATT
>NC_061858.1:12574242-12616742 GCF_019202785.1 Penaeus chinensis
AGAAACGACAAACATAAGTTCTAAATCAGAGACTTTGAAGGACAGTTAAATCATGGCGAAGATTTCAATAGTAACTAGAGACAGGAAAACCATATGCTGCGTAAACATACACATCATAATAATCTTGCATTTAAGCCTCACTATAACATACACACATGTATGCACACACTCACAAAGACACATTCACGCACGCACGCACGCACGCAAGCGCGCACACACACACACACACACACACATACACACACACACACACACACACACACATATACACACACTCACACACACACACACACACACACACACACACACACACACACACACACACACACTTACTTGAACGAAAAAAAAAAAAAAAAAAAAAGTTCGCTCTGTATATCCCTTTACACTCTATGCTCCTTTGGAAGAGACCAATGAATAGACGAATAGACGGAAATAAAAATGAGAGAAAGGGAAATTGAGAGGCTCGTGAATGCTGGAGATACATATAACACACCGTCCATGAAAGGCGACCGTGCTAACCACTACGCCACAGAGACTTGATGAATATAAGTATTTGATTGTAAATAAATCTTAAGCTTTACACAAATACATTAACGTAAACAATGCGCTTGCGCGCGTGCGCGTGCGTGCGCGTGTGTGTATGTGTGTGTGTTCCCATGTGCATGTGTATATGTGCTTTAGCATTCTACATATCAGTTAGTAAGTGATACATTTTTTTGCCATCATGGAGTGTACTGTAAGGCTTTCTATCGAGGGGAAGCCCGAAATATCATCCCCCAAGCGGAGGATGGCGGCTTAGGGCCGAAAGGAGAGAGGGGGCCCGTTCACTTCCCCTGTGTGGAGACACTGTCCCATGCCCCAGGTACACATCCCTTAGAAAATGGGTCTGGCTATGTTGTTCTTGACATGAATAAAAAGAGTAATACAAAGCACCACAGGTAAATAAAATATAAATGCGATAAAAAAAAACTTCCTGAAGGAACGGGTACATAAAATTACTTGAACTTAAAAAAATGAATGGGGTATCTCTGGCTGGTGCTGGCCAATAAAACTTGGTAAACCCTGTGTTAGCTTAAATGCCCACATCCAGCACTGACCTAACTGGCATGTAAAAATGGCTCAAGCACAACCTTGTTCTTGCTGCTCCAGCGACGCCGCAATATAGGGTAATCCAGGGGTACACTCAAACACCGAGTCCAGAGACAACTCGGGAAATTACAGATATAAGTTTATTTATACACTTCATTAAATACAAGGTTTGGCAGTATCAGTGTATCCGTGTTGTGTGTGAAGGAATCATCTCCAGCGTGCTTGAGCGCCGCCCGCTGGATTACCCAAGTTCGGGATTCAGGATTCGGGATTCGGGGTTCAGATATCAAGGGTGTCAAGGGGATAGGTAGGGTACTAGGGTAGGGGGTAGAGGGTAGGTGTGAGGACGAAAGCTTAAGGAAAAGGACTAAAATGAGAGAAATTAAAGGACCGAGAGATGGAAATGAAAGAAATGAGGAAATTAAAGAAATTAGTAAGGTCAACGGGGGAATAGAAAGAGTAGAAAGCGAGGAGACTAGTATGGGGGGTAGAAAGATACAGAAGAACGTAGAACACAAAGTAGAAGAGAAGAGAAATGAACGAAAGGAGTGAAAGAGGAATTTGAGAAAACGAGAGTAAAGGATAAGATAGCATAACGAAGGAACGGGGAAGGAGAAAAGATCAGCATGATAGAAAGTAAGGGGGGACGCAAGATTAGGAAGGGGAAAGAGGAAAATGAAAGGAAAGGGAACGAAGAAATGAACGAGGAAGAAGTGAGAGCAAGAGAATGAAAGTATTTAGGAGAGACGAAGGATAGCAAGTAGAGTAAATAGGGTATGGGTGTCAGGATACGTGGAGAAAAAGGGGGGGGGGGGGGAGAGAGAGAGAGAGAGAGAGAGATAGAGAGAGAGAGAGAGAGAGAGAGAGAGAGAGAGAGAGAGAGAGAGAGAGAGAGAGAGAGAGAGAGAGAGAGAGAAAGAGAGAAGGGGGAGGAAAAGGTTGGAGAAGAGGGTAAAGGGGGAGACTAAAGCAAAAGGGAGGTAGGGGAGACTAAGGGAGATTAAGGGAAACAAGGGTGAGGAGGATAAGGGGGGGGGAGAGGAGTTACGGTCCAGGATGGTGGGGGAGAAGGGTCGGAGACCTCACAGTACTTCATTAATTGAAATTAACAGAAACATGAAAACATAGTCAAGGTTATCTTAAACGTATCTTTTCCCACTTTTCACATCCCTCTTTATTTGGCTCCTTTATGTTCTAAGAATACCCAGTGATTTTGAAATTAGCATCTCACTGAATATTGATAATGAGTGAATATTCAGTTCTGCATTCTACTACATTTTTAATGCTAGGATTATTTTGAAAATGTTATTAATCGTTGTAATTTTACAGACCTTACGTCACTTCCAAACCACCAAACATAACAGTAAACAGTGTTGCTCATTAGAATCTTAGGACACGAATTGTTCCTTTTAATGATAAAGTTTTTTTTTCCGTGTTCAAACATGACGTCTGTGTTAGATGATATAAATTATTATGAACCTTCTGGCTGCAGTTTGACTTATAAATGACTCGACTCATTTAATGAACAAATTATATTGTAATGTTTAGTTTTGATTCCATTTATTACAATGGATATTCTTGGTGTGACATACTGTCTGTTTCATTTTTGCTTCTAAACTATCCCCTGTGTGCAAGGAATGGCCGGGGTTACCATCCACTGGCGGCGAGGGATTCGAACGCAGGTCAGCAAGATTGCTAGATGAGAACGCTACCGCTGCACCACACAGCACACGAAGAAGAACAAAAAAAATAAACAAGGATGGGAATCTCATAAAAAAAATGCTATAATAATGAAAGTAATTGACGATACATCTTACAGAATAGAGAATTTATTTGCGTGGCGCAAATGAATGGAGTATTAATATTAATGTCTGCTTTTCTTCCTCGGAGAATGTATATTTGAAGTATCTTAACCAAGACATTAAGCTGAAGGTTATAGTTTTTATAATTATTTTTTTTTTTTTTTTTTTTAATTAGATGTAGCAGAAGCAAACTTCAAGAAAATCGCAGATAGATAGACATTGAGTTAGTGAAATATCTTCGGCTGTTATGTAATAGTATTGCTAACAGTAATAATAATAAAACGACAATAAAAACGATAAAGATGGCAATACTCATTACAGCGTTACTACTACTAATAATAGTACTACAACTACTCCCACAGTAGAAAGTGTGAGAATGATAATAAAAGTCGCTGTAGTTGTAGTACTAGTATTAACAATAAGAACATTAACGATGCTGACGATAGTAATAATGGTAATGTAGAATGCACCATTGACCCAGAGGGGCCGTGGCACTCCAGTTGTCACTCCACATATCCACCTGTCCGCACCTGTATCACCTGCGCGTGATTCCCATAGTTCACCCCCATCCCGTTTTCTTTTATTTTTTCGCTTTTATTTCTATTAATTGTATTTGTATATTTTAATGTTTCACTTTTAGTTCATGTATTTTATTTTTATTTTATTACGTTTTGTATTATTTTAAGGTCGTGTTTTACTGCTATCTATTTTTTTTTTTTTTTTCCTTAACGATTTTTCAGTTCGTGACTTGACACTGCACTTTTGAATAATCACTGTTTTGAATAATTTCTTTAATTAAAGATTTTACCTTCTAGTAATGACTTATTTGATCGTTTTATTTAATTAATTAATGTTTTGCAAATTCAAGGGTCTTAATTTTACCATTTTATGATTTTTGTATGTTTTTAATTTAGCCTAAACTCTTTTAGTTCCTGTTTTTATGTTTTTTTATTAACGATTCTGATAATTTTAAGTTGTATGAATCATATTCAAGAATATTATGTATTCTATTTTATTTTATTTTTATTGAGAAAAATGCTTCAATATGTTGTACGTCATGAGTTCCCGAGATCCCGGGAACGGACAAATAAACAGTCAACTGGAACTTACACAACATCCCCTCTCTCGAAACTACACCAAAGGTTGTACTAGCTCTTGTTTACTTGCTTAGGTTTAGGAAATGCTGGACGTGTTAAGAATAAATGAAGGCAATTGAAATATTATATAGATGAAGCTGAAATAACATAAACTGAAATCCAGTGATACTCACCTTAAATACTAGTTCTTTTTTTACATTTTATTTTATATTTTTTAGTCTTCTAACAGTGTATATGTGTGAAAGTATCGTAACTTATTCGAGACTTTTACTGTTGAGTGTTTACCTTTTATTTACTGTTTTATTTTTACTAAACATATACTATATTCTTATATGTACTTTTACTGATCTTTTTACTCTACTTTTACTGACCTTCTTACCAATCTTTTACTAATCTTTTTACTAATCTTTTACTGACCCTTCTACTGATCTTTTTAGTGATCTTTTACTGAGCTATCGGTATCTTATATTTACCTTTTTACCATTTTACCCTTCTTCCCAACTGTTTTACCTCGTTACTGTCCTTATTTCTACCACCCGCTTCTGTGCCTACTGCTCGTGCAACCACCACTGCTATTGCTCTTGCTACCACCACTGCTACTGCTCGTGCTACCACCACTGCTATTGCTCTTGCTACCACCACTGCTACTGCTCGTACTACCACCACTGCTATTGCTCTTGCTACCACCACTGCTACTGCTCGTGCTACCACCACTGATATTGCTCGTGCTACCACCACTGCTACTGCTCGTGCTACCACCACTTCTACTGCTCGTGCTACCACAACTGCTACTGCTCGTGCTACCACCACTGCTACTGCTCATGCTACCACCACTACTACTGCTCGTGCTACCACCACTGCTATTGCTCGTGCTACCACCACTGCTACTGCTCGTACTACCACCACTGCTACTGCTCGTACTACCACCAATGCTATTGCTCGTGCTACCACTACTGCTATTGCTCGTGCTACCACTACTGCTATTGCTCGTGCTACCACTACTGCTATTGCTCGTGCTACCACCACTGCTACTGCTCGTGCAACCACCACTGCTATTGCTCTTGCTACCACCACTGCTACTGCTCGTACTACCACCACTGCTATTGCTCGTGCTACCACTACTGCTATTGCTCGTGCTACCACCACTGCTACTGCTCGTACTACCACCACTGCTATTGCTCGTGCTACCACTACTGCTATTGCTCGTGCTACCACTACTGCTATTGCTCGTGCTACCACTACTGCTATTGCTCGTGCTACCACCACTGCTATTGCTCGTGCTACCACCACTGCTACTGCTCGTGCTACCACCACTGCTACTGCTCGTGCTACCACCACTGCTACTGCTCGTGCTACCACCACTGATATTGCTCTTGCTACCACCACTGCTACTGCTCGTGCTACCACCACTGCTACTGCTCGTGCTACCACCACTGATATTGCTCTTGCTACCACCACTGCTACTGCTCGTGCAACCACCACTGCTATTGCTCTTGCTACCACCACTGCTACTGCTCGTACTACCACCACTGCTATTGCTCGTGCTACCACTACTGCTATTGCTCGTGCTACCACCACTGCTACTGCTCGTACTACCACCACTGCTATTGCTCGTGCTACCACTACTGCTATTGCTCGTGCTACCACTACTGCTATTGCTCGTGCTACCACCACTGCTATTGCTCGTGCTACCACCACTGCTACTGCTCGTGCTACCACCACTGCTACTGCTCGTGCTACCACCACTGCTACTGCTCGTGCTACCACCACTGATATTGCTCTTGCTACCACCACTGCTACTGCTCGTGCTACCACCACTGCTACTGCTCGTGCTACCACCACTGATATTGCTCTTGCTACCACCACTGCTACTGCTCGTGCTACCACCACTGCTACTGCTCGTGCAACCACCACTGCTATTGCTCTTGCTACCACCACTGCTACTGCTCGTACTACCACCACTGCTATTGCTCGTGCTACCACTACTGCTAGTACTACCACCACTGCTATTGTTCGTGCTACCACTACTGCTATTGCTCGTGCTACCACTACTGCTATTGCTCGTGCTACCACCACTGCTACTGCTCGTGCTACCACCACTACTATGGCTCTTGCTACCACCACTACTATGGCTCGTGCTACCACCACTGCTATTGCTCGTGCTACCACCACTGCTACTGCTCGTGCTACCACCACTACTACTGCTCGTTCTACCACCACTGATATTGCTCGTGCTACCACCACTGCTACTGCTCGTGCTACCACCACTGCTACTGCTCGTGCTACCACCACTGCTACTGCTCGTGCTACCACCACTGATATTGCTCTTGCTACCACCACTGCTACTGCTCGTGCTACCACCACTGCTACTGCTCGTGCAACCACCACTGCTATTGCTCTTGCTACCACCACTGCTACTGCTCGTACTACCACCACTGCTATTGCTCGTGCTACCACTACTGCTAGTACTACCACCATTGCTATTGTTCGTGCTACCACTACTGCTATTGCTCGTGCTACCACTACTGCTATTGCTCGTGCTACCACCACTGCTACTGCTCGTGCTACCACCACTACTATGGCTCTTGCTACCACCACTACTATGGCTCGTGCTACCACCACTGCTATTGCTCGTGCTACCACCACTGCTACTGCTCGTGCTACCACCACTGCTATTGCTCGTGCTACCACCACTACTATGGCTCTTCCTTTCCATCTCCTAGCTTCTATGTCTCTTCCTTTCCCTCTCCTAGCTTCTTTTCTCTTCCTTTCCATTTCCTAGCTTCTAGTCTCTTCCTTTCCCTTTCCTACCTTCTGTGTCTCTTCCTTGTCTTTCTCCTACCTTCCATGTCTATTCCTTTCCCTCTCCTAGCTTATTTTCTCTTCCTTTTCCTCTCCTAACTTCTATTCTCTTCCTTTCCCTCTCCTACCTTCTATTCTCTTCCTTTCCCTCTCCTAGATTCTATCTCTTCCTTTCCCTCTCCTAGCTTATGTTTCTCTTCCTTTCCCTCTTCTAGCTTCTATGTCTCTTCCTTTCCCTCTCTTACCTTCTGTGTCTCTTCCATTCCCTCTCCCAGATTCTGTGCCTCTTCTTTTCCCTCATCTAGCTTCCATGTCTCTTCCTTTCCCTATCCTAGCTTCTATGTCTCTTCCTTTCCCTCTCCGTAAAACACCGATACATAAAACTGAAGAAAACCACTAAGCCAAATCAAATAAAAACCTAAAGAGTAATGCAAATCAAAGGTAAAACAGAAAAAAAACGGAACAGAAACCATTCTAAATAAAAGAACAAAATATAAAAAATATAAATACCATGTGTGACAGACCGACTATATGACTACAGGTTAAGAACTGCACGGAGACGAATGAGCGTCTTAGACATAACAAGCAGTCATCGAATCCACTAGTTACTGGTAAACACAAACAAAACGCTGTAGTGGATATTCAAAACTCTGTAGAGTTAGATATGTAATTTGGTAGCGTGTTATCCAACTACAGGTAATCTCCAATGGGTTTGGCGTATTTTGGGTGATGACTCTCAGGTGATATTGAAAGTGATCCCGTAGTCACAATAAACGAACAATGAAATAACATCACTGGCTGACTAAAAAGGCAACATAAAAAGAGCATCCTTATTATACATTTATTACGCACAAATCTTTCTGAACATAACCAATATACACAACAACACACCATACACTTATTTGATTTACAGAGGCAACCCGCCACACCTCGAGAAGCACCAGTCAACCAGCTAAAAATCTGTCAACACACAAGATAAAAGCCTCTCCCCCTCTGACCGACCTGGCTTGACCTTTTATACTGGTGCTTCCCGCGCTTAGTGAGGTTTTACCCATAAGGCATTTGATCAAATGCCAAAGAACAATAAAACTATACAAAAATGGGCACTTAAAGAAGTGAATGACAGGAAAGTATGAAAACGTGAAAGAAGGGATCCGTGAGGGAAAACGGGAAACACGAAGAGAGAAACAGAGCTAAGGTGAATTAGTCGAAGGTAAAAGGCAAGAATAAGGCAAGGTAAGTATGGCACATAAGGTAAGTAGTGTACAAGTAGTGTTACGTATAGTAGAAGTACTGTAGATGTAGATGTAGATCACGGACCAGTGAGAAAAACACAGGTTTTTCTAAAAAAAAAAAAAAAAAAAAAAAAAAAAAAAACATATAAACACAGGAAAGGAGGAAAACCACGTCATCTTGCAGGGTAGAAGCGTCGATAGATTCTCTATAGATAACTAAGGATAAGAATCGTCAGGGGAACAGACGGCCCGGAAGCCTGCGGGAGGACCCGCCGGAAACCAGGGAAATTCACTACAATTACTATTATTATTATCATTATTGTAATAACAATAATAATAATTATTATTATTATTATCATTATTATTATTATCATTATTATTATTATTATTATTATTATTATTATTATTATTATTATTATTATTATTATTATTATTATTATTATTATTATTATTATCATTATTATTATTATTATTACTATTATTATGATCATTATTGTAATTATTATTATTATTATTTGTATTATTATTGTTATTATGATTTTTATTATCATTATTATTATTATTACCATTATAATAATAGTTATTGTTATTATTATTATTAAAGTTATTATCATTATTATTATTATTATTATTATCATTATTATTATTATTATTATTATTATTGTTATTATTGTTATTATCATTATTACTATTATTATTATTATTATTATTATTAGGAACAATCGGTGACCTCACTTCCTTTTGCATGGAACAATCGGTGAGGTCACCGATTGCTCCTTGCAAGAGGAAGTGATGTCACCGATTATTCTTTGCAATAGGAAGTGAGGTCTCCGTTTGTTCCTTGCAAAAGGAAGTGAGGTTACCGAATAATATAATAGTAATATTAATAATAATGATAATGATGTTAATAATAATAATGATTGTTATTTTCAAAATGAAGTGAGGTCACCGATGATTCCTTGCAAAATGAAGTGATGTCACCGATTATTCTTTGCAATAGGAAGTGAGGTCTCCGTTTGTTCCTTGCAAAAGGAAGTGAGGTTACCGAATAATATAATAGTAATATTAATAATAATGATAATGATGTTAATAATAATAATGATTATAGTAATAATAATAATAATAATAATAATAATAATAACAATAATAATAATAATCGTTTTAATAATGCTAATAATATTTATAATATGATAATTAAAAATGATAATGATTATTATGACAATAATAATAATAATAATAATAGTAATTGTAATAATAATAATAATAATAATAATAATAATAATAATAATAATAATAATAATAATAATAATAATAATAAAATTATGATAATAATGATAATAAAAACAGTAATAATAATAATAATATTAACAAATATAACAATACTGATAATAAGAACAATGGTAATAATGATAATAATAATAATAATAATAATGTTATTGTTATTATTATAATGATGATGATGATGATGATAATAATAGTAATTATGATAATAATGATAATGATAATAATACTAATAATGAAAATAATAATGATAATAATGATAAAAAAATAATCATAGTAATAATAATAACTATGATTAAACCTTCATCATCCAGTAATTATTATCTTGAAAATGGATCTTATATAAGCTGTGCTGCATATTAAACCAAAGATTGATTTAGAAGATAAATGTATAATAAAAAATAAGATTAATACAGGAATCTGAAAATTGTAAATTCTCAACTGGAAACCTTTCTCCCTGTGGACTTTGATTTTTACTAAATATAGCATACATATGCATATTTAGTAAAAAGTGATTGTTCCTTGCAAGGAACAGTCACTTCCTTTTGGAAAGAACAATCGATTGTTCTTTGCAATAGGAAATGAGGTCACTTGCAAAAGGAAGTGAGGTCACCGATTGTTCCTTGCAATAGGAAGTGAGGTCACTGATTGTTCCTTGCAAAAGGAAGTGAGGTCACCGATTGTTCTTTGCAATAGCAAGCGAGGTCACTGATTGTTCCTTGCAAAAGGAAGTGAGGTCACTGATTGTTCCTTCAGTAGGAAGTGAGGTCACTGATTGTTCCTTAAAAAAAGAAGTGAGGTCACCGATTGTTCCTTGCAATAGCAAGTGAGGTCACTGATTGTTCCTTGCAATAGGAAGGGAGGTCAAAGATTGTTCTTTGCAATAGGAAGTAAGGTCACTGATTGTTCCTTGTAAAATGAAGTGAGGTCACCGATTGTTCCTTACAAAAGGAAGTGAGGTTATCGAATGTTCCTCGCAAAGAGAAGTGAGGTCATCGATTGTTCTTGGCAAAAAGAAGTGAGGTCACGATTGTTTTTTACAAAAGAAAGTGAGGTCACCGATTGTTCTTTGCAAAAGGAAGTGAGGTCACCGATTGTTCTTTGCAAAAGGAAGTGAGGTCACTGGTAGTTCCTTGCAAATGGAAGTGAGGTCATCGATTGTTACTTGCAAAAGGAAGTGAGGTGACCGATTCTTACTTGCAAAAGGAAGTGAGGTCACTGATTGTTCCTTGCAAAAGGAAGTGAGGTCCCATATTGTTTCTTGCAATAGGAAGTGTGGTCACCCATTGTTCCTTGCAAAAGGAAGTAAGGTCACTGATTGTTCCTTGCAAAAGGAAGTGAGGTCCCACTGATTGCAATAGGGATTGAGGTCATCGATTGTTCTTTGCAAAAGGTAGTGTGGTCATTGGTTGTTTCTTGCAAAAGGAAGTGAGATCACCGATTGTTCTTTGAAAAAGGATGTGAGGTCATTGATTGTTCCTTGCAAAAGGAAGTGAGGTAATCCATTGTTCCTTGCAAAAGGAAGTAAGGTCACCGATTGTTCCTTACAAAAGGAAGTGAGGTCACCGATTGTTCTTTGCAAAAGGAAGTGAGGTCACCGATTGTTCCTTGCAAAAGGAAGTGAGGGCACCGATTGTTCCTTACAAAATGAAGTGAGATCACCGATTGTTCTTTGTAAAATAAAGTGAGGTCAGCGATTGTTCCTTGCAAAAGTGATTGAGGTCACAGGAAATAGTAATAAGAATAATAATGATAATGATTTTAATATTAATGATAATAAGCATAACAAAAATAATGATTATGCAAATAATAATAATAGTAATAATAAAAATAATCATAATAATGATAATTTTAGTAATAATAACAATGATAGTAATAATAACAATAATAAAAATAATAATCATAATAATAATAATAATAATAATATCAATAATATTAATAATAATAGTAATAATAATAGTAATATTATAGTAATAATAATAATTATAACAATAACAATAATAATGATAGTTTTAATAATAATGATGATATTAATAATAATATTCATAATGAAAATAATAATAATAATAATAATGATAGTAACAATATTCATAATAATTATAATAACAATTATAATCAAATAATAATAATGACAATGATAATAATGATAATGATAATAATAATTATTATTATTATTATTATTATAATGATAATGATAAAAATAATAATAATAATTATTATTATTATTATAATGTTAATAATAATAATAATAATAATAATAATAATAATATAAATAATAATAGTAATAATAATGATAATAATTATGACAATGATAATAGTGATGATGATGATGATGATGATGATGATGATGATGATGATGATGATGATGATGATGATGATGATGATGATGATGATGATGATAACAACAACCGCAATAAAGAGAACATGACCAGTGCTGGCAAAAGGGGTCACAATGCACTCAGCAGTGACAATATGAAAGAATCGACCCCAATAAAGGCAATATAATGCTGCTGGAAAAAAATACAAAGCAAAATGCACTATAGGTATCTGATAATCAAGCTAAACTGGAAGAGGCAGACTTCCCTAGTATTGTTCACTCCAAAGCTGTAGTTTCTTTTTTATGGGAAAGAGGGCAAGCGATGACCCTTATGAATTGGTGATTCGCAATCAAAGCAGACCCAAAACAAGAATACCGGCAAATCTGAGGAGCACAGCAGACTACCTTTAATTGCCTTTCAATTGGATCGCATGCATTGGGTTTACATTTGATTAATTGCTTATGAAATTTTCAATAGGGGCCGGTCTATGTCTTTGTGACCAAAAACTCACATGTGTATGTAAATTAAATTGGTAAAGATTGTACAAAATCACGAGTTGAAATAAATAAACATACTACTTAAAGTATGCTTCATCCTGCATTAACTTTTCTTTCTCTCTGAAGAGCATCCTCGCTTTTTAGAGGAAAGATGGAATCAAATGGATCATCATCATAATCCGGAGCCTTTAGTTTCTCCATAATTTTCTTTTGCATCGCCTTCATAGATGTTAGCATTTTTCGTTGACTCCATTGTTCATCTTTTATTTCTTCGAGCATTATAAATATTTTCCCTGCATGAAAACAATGCATGCAGCATAAGCATCATAAATTACAGCAAGGATAAACATCACTGAATATTCAAAGCAGGAAATCACTAACAGCAGGTACCAGTTATTGTTGAATGTTAATTTCCTGGTATGTGCAATGAATAGCCACATTCAAAGAATTGTTTAGCCTCCACATGCCCTTAAAGCAACAACACTCCCTGCATTGTAGAAGGGCATCCTTATATTATAGGTGAGCCACTCTACCAAACGAAGACGCTTCTCAAACAGTGGAAAGAGTTAAGGGACACCTGCACACAACTGATGATATCGATGAAATAGCTATTTTACAGTGAACAGACATTGATGAAATGAATCCACAGTGGTCCCTTGATCATGTCACTCCCGAGCGAGAAGCGCCAACGTTTGGTTGAGCGGCTCAAATAATATGAAGATCAGTATTATTAGACAATTAGTTTGAAAAATGTGGGGCCTTCTGGCATACGTGTTCATTGTAATACTATAGAATGTTGCAGTTAATTGGGACCAACGTTTACAAGTTGTGAATGGCAGTGTCACTTTCAAATCCCTCATTCCCTTGTCATGTTCCTAAATGAAACAGGTCAGTGGATAACTTCAGGATTATATTATTATAGTACCATTATTATCTGTCTTTGTGAGAAGCTAATTCCATGCAGGTTATTTTCCATTCAAAAGTTTAGTCTTTGACAAACCATGTGGGGAGAACGAAGGTGCACAGATTGGTAAAATAGGGTAACGTAACGCAAGATGTAATGACATCATTTCCAATCAATTGCAGTGGTTAGCGATTATCAAGATCACTAACTCACCTATGGCAGAGGTGCTGAGGTTGGTCTCCTGACTACTAACACTATGGGGTCGGGCTTTCCCTGTAAAGACATTGGATAAAATAGAAATAGACAACATATTTTTCCAATAAACAAATTCCTAGTCGGAATCAGAAGGCTTAAAACCAGCAAGTATAGAAATTTCCAAATCAGACTTCTGCTGTGCTGTCGGGTACAAGCTTGTGCCTCTTTGCAAAAACTACGCTCTATGAGAATTTTTCTAGCCATGGGTTACAATGCTAAATAAGTTCTCCAAGACTAATCATCAATTAGGCTGATTTTTTTTATCAGTTAGTGTTTGTTAAAGAGAAATAGATACTAATCAACACATATTGGAACCACTCTGCATTGAAAACATAATTTAACCATTTGACTTATTGAGATCAGGGTCTCTTCTTGCCGTGGAATGGACATCAGTACATCAGTACAGTCATTAAAAAAGTTATACTTGACTGGTAAAAACAATGCAACACCATTATGTTCTACTGAACAATGCTACTTGACCATCAGTTTGGAAGCAAGATGGGTTAACAACCCTGTGAATTAAAATATTGGTAGGGCGAAGAACCGCAGTTGATTAGGAAGGGAATCCAATAAGGTAAGGGTGTTACTGCCAAACGAAGAAACAAACATGTATATATATTTATATGTATACATATATACATATGTATATATAGAAACAAAAATTGTGTATACTTACATATACAAATGTATACATTTGTATATGTATATAAACAAAATATGTATATATATATATATATATATATATATATATATATATATATATATACACAAACATGTGTACAGTACGTATAGTTATACTACTATATGTAGATTACATATTTCGTCTACATATAGATGTAATATAAATGAATATGTACTGTGCACGTTTGTATATTTATACTCAACATATATATACTTATATGTATATATATGTATAGTAGAAACATGAAATATATATATTGAACACATCTGTATATGTATATATATATATACATATATATATATATATATATATATATATATATATATATATATATTTATTTATTTATTACATATATATGTATGTCTACATATAGATGTATAGACAGACCGATATATGTAAATACATAAAAAGATGGAGGTATAGATACATAAAAAATAATAAATAAATAGATGGATAAATATATATATAGACAAGTATTGAAATAGATATATAGATGTGGATATAAGTAGATGAAAATATGTGTAAAGGAAGATGCATAATGACAGAGGGAGGAAGAGTTCCATTTCTCTTGTCTTCAGGCCTTGTGGGTCTTTCTTTTTCTGATTCTCTCTCCAACTCCCTCCCTTTTGTTATTTATCACTGTGTGTGCTGTGTGGGGCAACGGTAACGATCTCGTCTAACAATCTTGCTGACCTGCGTTCAAATCCCTCGCCGCCAGTGGATGGTAACCCCGCCATTCCTTGCACACAGGGAATAATTTAGAAGCAAAATACAACAGACACTATGTCACACCAAGAATATCCATTGTAACAAATAGAATCAAATTAAACCTTTAAATCTCGAGAGAGATTTAAAGGGGGTCTCTCTCTTGTGGGTCTCTCTGTCTCTATCGCTCTCTATCTCTCCGTCTCTCTCACAGAGGTTGAAGACGAGAAAAAGGCAACAGGGAGAGTTGCGTTTCTCTTATGAGTCTCTCCCTCTCTCCCATCTCTCTCTCAATTCTCTTTTTTTATCTTTTATCTTTTTTCGTTCTTTCTCTTCTTTCTATTTCTACCTTATCTCGTTATTTCTTTTATCTCTTCGCTCTTCTCTTTCTCCCCTCTCCTATTCTCTTTCACTCTTTTCTTCTCGTCTCTTTTCCCTCTCTTCTTTGACTTTTTTTTCTTCTCGTCTCTTTTCCCTCTCGTTCTCTTCTTTTTCTCCCTTTTACTGTTTTCTCTTTACTTCCTCTTTCTCTCTTCTCTTTTCGATCTCTCTCTCTCTCTCTCCTCTTTCCCCGCCCCAAAATTTCCCCTCCCTTTGACTCGCTCTCCTTCTATCTCTCCATTTTTTTTCTCTCGCACGTGCTCTCTCGCTCTCATACTATTCCTCCTCCATAAGTCTTTCCCCTTCTCTCTCTCCCCCCCCCCCCACCCTCTCTCTTTCTTCCCTTCTATTTCTTACGCTTCCTTTCTATCCTTTCTCGCTCTTTGCACTTCTATCTTCTGTGTATGTACATATACATATATGTATACCTTATAGATTTATAATTTATATATATACCTTATACATATATGCATGGATATATATTACATATATATATATATATATATATATATATATATATATATATATATATATATAATGTAAAGTATATGCCTCGTGGGAAATTTCCCATAAACAGTGATTCCTTCATCTCTCTTCCTGCAACAGCCTTCCTTTCTCCTGCATTTCCGTCTCCCTCAGATTAGTTCTTTGCTGCTTCGAGGTTTAAATTCTTTTTTCTTTTTTTTCTCCCAACACCTATTTATTTATTTCTTCTCTCCGATTCTTTTTCTCTATTTGTGTGAATTTTTTAAGCAGTAATAATTATATATAATTAATTATTTTTATCACCAAAGAGTCGGAGAGTAATTAACTATTTATCCTTTTTTTATGACATATATATTATAACTCACTTATTTAATGGACTTGCTCATGAATGGAGTTGCCACAAGGGGAATGAACATGTATGTTGTGTGTGTTTAAGGTGTACGCTCATTAGCGCCGCTGCCGGAACTGGCGCTGCGTGTGTGCCACCCTCATGTTCTTCGGTAGGATGTGTGCATGCATATGTGCGTTTCATATGTACATTATATACTCACTGACACTCACACATAATCCTTTTCTCCCCTTATTCCCTCTTTACTCAGTAAGTTCATGCATGCAAAAAGCAAGGGAACAGATTAATATGTATTTGTATATTGTTTAGAGTGAGAATCCAGGTATAACAGATTATTATTGACATACACATATTATCTTTGTGCATGTGTATATCTATGTGTGCTCACCCACGCACACGACATAGGTATACATGCTCACAAACACACACACTCGAACAAATAACTGTTTCTTTACAAACTAGATAGTATTTCTAACCCAGAAGTAGAAATACTATGTTTACTGCATATGTTTATCTATGCATCCATTCATCTTCCTACAAATGTTCTGAAGTGTCATTGCTACTTCGCCGAAATCTTTTCACTGCACACCAGCCTCCAGTGAAGGTGATAAAAAAAAAAAAAAAAAAAAAAAAAACTGTATGTCACTTTGCTTGAATGTATATGTTGTGTGTTTGTTTTCACTTGCGTGCGTTGCTGTGCGTGTTTGAAAAAAAAAAAAAAAAAAAAACGAATAACTTTCTTCCAAGGGTAAAGGAGGCGATAATTGTACCATTACCAATAATCATAATCATAATGATAACACCAGTTACAATAATAGCACAGATATGATCATAGTAACAATAACAAAATTAATGATAATGATAATTATAACAATTACAAAGATAATGATAATGATAACAAATACAAAGATAATGATAATGACAATAATTACAAAGATAATGATAATAGTACTAATAATATTAACACAGGTGTTAATAACAATAATAATAGTAATAGTACCGAAAACAACTATAACATTAACAGTCATTATAACAATAATAAGAAAAAATAATGATAGTAATAGTAACAATACTTCTAACAAACATACATACAATTTATACAATATATATTTATATATCTTATATATATATATATATATATATATATTTGTATATATTTATAATACATATATATTTATTTATAATACATATATATTTATTTATATATTTACTTATTTCTTTATAATATACACATTTATATAAACATTTACATATATTTAAATATACTATATATGTATTCATATACATAAATATGTATATAATAAGCATGTGCATATATACATACTTATGTATGTATCATCATAAGGGGGCATACGCATGGCTACGCTTTGCTGCGCCCAACCTTTGCTTCCACCTCCTGGGGTCCCTCAGCCATGAGTTTCGTAGCCTTGCACTTGGTCTTCTCCAGCCTGGGTCAACCTGAGCAACATGCACATAGAGTTGAAGTTGGCGCTCTCATATTAGACTGGTAATAGGTCTTGAATCAGTCTCACGGAGTATCTTCTGATTGGACACATGGTCCCTCCAGGTATACCCCATGATTCAGCAAAGACACTTAGTATCAAAGCAGTCAAGACAGGCCTTCAGAGCACTATTCAGTGTCCAGGTTTCACACCCATAAAGTAAGACCGGAATCCCAGTGCTCTGAAGAGCCTGATCTTAGTTCTAGTCAAATGCCGACAGCGACAAATACTCCTATTAAGTCCATAACGCCGTAGGCCAGTCCGAGTCGTCGATTGACTTCCCGGTCGGAACCTCCGTCGCTCTGCACTACACTACCTATATAAGTGAAGCTATCCAAGACCTCAATGTTATCGCCACAGGCATGCACAGACAGAACATGGACATCCAATAAGTCCCCAAATTCCTGAACCTTGGTCTTGGTCCAATTGACAGAGTCCCAATGGCTTCACCTCCTCATGCAGTACCTCGAGAGCTAGTTCCAGGACCTCCAATGTCTCAGCTAAAATCCCCGCATCATCATCAATTGATGCCCCACAGGAACTACGGTTCACGGCACGGCCAAGTATCCAGTCTATACAATTCTTAAAGATGGTTGGGGCCAGCACACATCCCTGTCTCACCCTGGCAGTCACTGGGGAAAAGGCAGAGATGCCCTCCCCAAACTTGACAGCACTCTCAGTATCAGTATACAGGCCAGACAGCAAATCAATAATCCCAGGGGGGGGATCCCACAGTGACCCAGTAGGATCCCCAGACTCGAAAGCTGCAAGGATACCTTGTTGAAACTCAAGTCGGTGTTCCACAAGGACACAAAGTGCTAAGATACGGTTACAGTTGACTTCTTGGGTGTAAAACCAGACTGCTCAGGTCTCTGTGCTTATAAAAGGTGGTTGCGCACTCGGGCCAAAAGCGGATGAGCGAGGACCTTGCCCAGTACGCTGAGCAATGTAATACCTCTGTAGTTGCCACAGTCCCTTTGGTCCCCTTTCCCTTTCCAGATAGGGATGACCAAGCCCCTTTTCCAGTTAGGAGGAATGGTACCAGTCTCTAAAACGGCAGACAGGACTGTATGCAAGCCACAGATCATGGCTTCTCCACCTGCCTTCAACAACTCAGCAGCAATCACACAGACACCACCAGCCTTTCTACTCTTCAGCCTAGAGACTGTCGTTCTCACCTCTTCGATGGAAGGTGGTCCCTCATTGAATGGTAGATCAGCCACTAGTGGCTGTGTGCCAGCCAGCGGGAGTTGTGGATCTACCCTATACAATTGCTTAAAGTACTCAGCCCAGCATGCCCTATACTCACCCGGCTCTGACACAATGTGACCATCCTCTGCCCTCACTGAGCCCAGTTGAGAGATAGACTTTGACTGGAGTTCTCTCAGGGCTCGGAAAGCAGGTCGGCAAAAGGACCTTCCAACTCTTCTACAATGCCCCTAAAAGATCTCTCTCATTCTCACCCCCCTAACGGAAGCCGCCTTGCCGCGGTGGGGGGGCTTAAGGTCCCAATGAACTGGTGAGCCGGACCAGAGGGCTACCCATACTGGAGGGGTCACCAGTGAGGGATGAGACAAAATGGCTTCCTAGTGCACCAAGGCCTATGAGAGGGGATGGTGCACCCACCCCTGGTTCATTCCATCTTGG
This sequence comes from Penaeus chinensis, assembly GCF_019202785.1. Lineage (NCBI taxonomy): Eukaryota > Metazoa > Arthropoda > Malacostraca > Decapoda > Penaeidae > Penaeus > Penaeus chinensis. The sequence continues at coordinate 12,593,275 of NC_061858.1, forward strand.
GCCAGGGAGAACTCTCCCAACGTGTGTTTGCCGTGCGTGGCGTCCCGTATTATCAGGAGACAGGAGTCCTGGAGGTTGAGCGATGCTGCACGCTGCGCCCTGCAGCTAGCAACACACCTCTTTGGTCCTCTATTCTGGTTAGACGGGTGGCTTGATCAAGGCCCGGTCAAGTCAATCGGCTTGTCAAATATGGCTAGGGTCAAGCAGGCACTGTCCAGTCGGTAGCGCACAGGTCCCGCGACTACCATCAGCACTGTAATAGTGATTGCGTATATTTCCTCACTACCCCTGTGGCTGTTGGGAAAATTTGAGTCCCGACTATAGCTTCCCCTCGTTGGACTCCATGGTGGGTGGGGGGGGTGACGAAATGAAGATTTATAATTTGTATGATTTCTGCAAATTTACTAAGAACTTGCTCTCTCCCTGACGACCTTCGCAATCCCCCGGCCAATCCATCTAGAACATCACATATTGTCACTCTGGAACCTTACCAGATTCCAAAGGGCAAGAATGGGAATAGTAATGGTTCCCGAGCTCCCAAACCAGGTAAGAAGGATTATTTGATTGATTATTTAAAATTATCTGCCGCGTCAACAGCTAAGGTCATTAGCGGCGAACACCTTGTTAGACTTAAAAATGTTAAAATATTTAAAACGTTAAAACTTTATCAATAAATGTCATAAATAACAATAAATATTATATTAAAATCGAAGCATAAATATTATGCTCTAAATGTCTAAAAAACTATTTCATAAACATTATGCATAACTAAATTTAATTTAAAATATTAGTTTCCCTAAGGAAACTAATAAGACCTTCTATGTCACAGTCCTCCCCCAATACAGTTTTAAGTGTATATGGGGGAGACAAGTACCTTCCTCTTTGGTCTGAGAATGTTGCACATCTTTCCGTTACATGTGCGACCGTTAATGGCTCTTGGCATTCCTCACAGCGTGCTTCACTTTTAGTCATCATCGGCCCATGAGTCAGTCTTGTGTGCCCGATTCTCAGCCTTGTTATTATACTTCTACTTGTCGGTTAGGGTGGATGCTGGTCACCCAACTGCCAAGGTCATCTCTAATCTCTCGCAGTTTATTTTTAGAGGTATGCCTCCATTGTTCCCTCCATTTATCACGAAGACAACTCCTGATGCTGGGTTTCAAGTCAGTGTGTGGGAGAGGAAAACGAGCATCACAGGGCTGAGTTGCAGCTGCCTTGGCCTTCTGATCAGCTCGTTCATTCCCACTGATACCAACATGTGCTGGCACCCAATACAGAGTTATCTTTTTACGTGCTGACATCAGTGCAAGCCAATCTTGAACCTCCCTCACCACTGGATGTGACGAGTTTAAGCTCTTGATTGCTTGCAGGGCACTACGAGAGTCACAATATATTACAACAGAATGGTTTGTAAGATCTCTAGTCATCTTGACTGTTGCAAGGATGGCATGTAACTCTGCAGTGAAAATCGAGGCTGATCGAGAAAGACTGCCAGATGCAGTCTTCCTTCTGCTCACTGCTGCAAGGCCCACACCATTTTCAGATTTCGAACCATCTGTATATATTGCATATGATCATTGGTACTTAGAAGTGTGTTGAAGAAATATCTCTCTGACTTCTGCTTCGGATCTCTCCCCTTTCCCGATTCCGACCAAATCGAGCTCGACTTGATTAGTCCAAGGGGGGACTTCGGAAGTTCCAACAGCCAGAACCTTTGTGAGATTTAAATTAAGATTTTCCACCAGATTCCTAATTCTCCTACCATAGGATCGGCTATCCTCAAGGGGTTGAAAACCAATCTGGATGTAGGAGACCCCGGAATCCTTTGTAGTCTCGTGTAGTAAATCAGGTTCATGTAGTCCCTGTGTAATGAAAGAGGTGGTTCTCCACTCTCAGCCTACAGGGACTCCACAGGTGAAGACCTGAAAGCCCCTATACAGATTCTTAGAGCTTCATTATGAACCGAGTCCAACATCCGGAGAACAGTGGGAGTTGCAGATGAATAAGCCTCACATCCATAGTCAAGTTTACTACGAATAAGCGTTCGGTAAAGCCGCAGAAGCGTTGTGCGGTCTGCACCCCAAGATAGGTGTGAAAGAACCCGCAAAATACTAAGCGCTTTTGTAGCTTTCACCTTCAACTGTTTAATGTGAGGCAACCATGTAAGCCTTGAGTCAAAAATTAGACCCAAGTACTTTACCTCTTGGACAAAATGCAGTGGGTTTGCTCCTAAATAGAGGGAAGGATGGAACTTTCCCCGTTTGTGGAAATGCATAGCCATGGTCTTGCTTGGAGAAAATTTGAACCCATGGTATGTTGCCCATTGCACAACCTGATTTATTGCAGTCTGCATGTGCCCTTGCACATCCTGTAAGCTTCCTCCTGAGCAGTAAAGTGTAAAGTCACCCACATACAGACTACATGAGACAGCACTTGGAACGACCTTTACGATGTCATTTATAGCAATGGCAAACAGGGTCACACTTAAGACACTCCCTTGTGGGACCCCTTCCAGCTGGTCTTCCAGGTTAGAGAAGCTGTTTCCCACCCTCACTCTAAACTTCCTGTCAGCAAGGAAGCTTTGTATGAAGGTAGGCAATGCTCCAATGCTCCAAGTAGTATCATAAGCCTTTTCAAGGTCAAAGAAGACTGCTAACATATGACGTCGCTGTGTGAAGGAATTCTGTATAGCAGTTTCCATCCTTACAAGTGCATCTGTGGTCGATCTCAGTTTTCTAAACACATAATGATATGGAGTCAGTACGTTTTCCTTTTCTAGCAGCCATGTCAACCTGAAGTTTACCATTTTCTCCATCAACTTGCAGATGCAGCTGGTGAGAGAAATTGGTCTATAATTCCCTGGTATAGAAGCATCCTTGCCAGGTTTAGGGACAGGAATGATTATAGCTTCTTTCCATGTGGATGGCACTGTGCCCTCCCTATAGATCCTATTGAATAGATCCAACAGGAACGTTTGGGAACTCTCCGGTAAGTGAGATATCATTTGGTATGGAATATCGTCATTTCCTGGGGCAGTCTTACGGCAGAGCTGCAAAGCAGAGTCCATCTGGAAAGTTGTATGGAAGTTCTGCTGCAGTGCTACTGAAGAACGACACTGTGTATCGTTCCTGTTCAGCCCGAAGAGTGGAGAATCGTGCAGTGTAAGATGCTCCAGAGGAGATCTCTGCCATGGATTTTGCCAGCTCATTTGCAACATCTGTTTTGTCTGTCAGGATTATACCATCTATTTTCAGAGCAGGTGGTGATATGGATGTGCTCTTTCTAGCAATCTTATGCACCTTGTCCCATACCCATGCTAAGGGGTCCCAGAGTTAATTAAGGAGACATATTGTCTCCATGATGTCCGCCTAGCCTCCTTTAGCACTCGCCTGGCCTTGGCTTGGGTCTTTTTGTACTGGATCAAGTTTACATCGCTTGGGCGTCGTTTCAACTGCCTTAATGCAGCTTTTCTTGCTCTGACAGGTTGTTGGCATTCATCAGACCACCATGGTACCGGAGGTCGACGGTACTGCCTGCTACTTCTGGGAATTGATGCTTCTGCTGCAAGGTGAATTCGTGATGTGAAGTGATTAACAGCATCTTGAACACACTGGAAATCATTCACAGATCCTTGCAATACTGCAGTTGATCTAAAAAGATTCCAGTCTGCATGTTCAAGTCGCCATCTCTGCACTCCATTGGCTGGAATACCATTCACCTCCTCCAAAAGTATTGGATAGTGGTCACTTCCATGTAAGTCTTCCATGACCTGCCAAGTGAAATTCAACTGTGAATCAGGTGAACCAATTGACAGGTCAATATTGGAGAATGTCCCAGTTTGAATTTGGAAATGTGTGGGTGCGTCACTATTCAGTAAAACTGCATCTACTCTTGAGAACAAGGACTCCAAGGCCCTTCCTCGAGGGTTGCACAAAGTGTCTCCCCAGAGGTGATGCCGACCATTGAAGTCACCTAAGAGTAGAAATGGATGAGGCAACTGTCCAAGTAAATCTTCCAAATCATCTATGTTGAGATTATGTGGAGGGAGGTAGATGGATGCAACAGTGTAAGGTCGTGCCAAGCCTATTCTCACAGCCTTCACCTGCAGTGTCGTCTGCAGGTGAATGGCCTGGATGGGAATATCCTGACGTACCATCAGTGCTACTCCTCAATGAGGTCCATTATCAAAGGTCCCATAATGGGCTTGAACTTGGAATCCTCTCAGGGAAATTGGACGATTTTCCCTGATCATAATCTCTTGTAGGCATACACAAACTGGATTACATAAAGCTATCAGATGTTGCAGTTCTTCCCATTTTGCATGAATTCCCTGACAATTCCATTGGATTAGGGTATCCAGTTCTTCATGTTGACAAACTACTTCATAAGGTGTTTGGCAGCACCTGTGGTTAAGGCCCGCCCCACACCTTTAGGCTGTCCCTTTCCAGCATCTTGGGAGTACCTTTTGATGGGTTGTTTAACTGTGGAACTAGTTTCCACAGGCTTCCTTTGGACAGGCTCAGAATTTCTTTGCTTGGGCAAAGGACGGACCTGAGCCTACGATTCAGGAGCATTCTGTCTAGCCGCGGAGGCCCCTGTGGACGTGGTAGCCTCAGGAGCCCTTTCTGGTGGCTCCAAAGACCCGACTCTATGAAGAGTCTTTTGAACAGGCTCAGGATTCCTCTGCCTGTGCAAATGGCGTACCTGAGACTTAACTTCAGGGGGATTCTGCCTAGCAGCAGAGGCCCCCGTGGGGGGGTGAGGAAATGAAGATTTATAATTTGTATGATTTCTGCAAATTTACAAAAAACTTGCTCTCTCCCTGACGACCTTCGCAATCCCCCGGCCAATCCCTCTGGAACATCACATATTGTCACTCTGGAACCTTACCAGATTCCAAAGGGCAAGAATGGGAATCGTAATGGTTCCCGAGTTTCCAAACCAGGTAAGAAGGAGAAAAGTCCTCCTCAATCCATTAAGGAAATCTTACCTGGTAAATATGAAAGTGTATCATATAGTAAATTTCTAGTAGTGAAGACCATTGATGGTGTATCTATCATGGATCTTGATATTTTTGAAGTACATCGGAAGATAGTTGAGGTATGTCAACGTGATCCTCGCATCACCCCACAGCGAGATGGTAGCCTGATAGTTGAGGTTTCGTCACCAGACGAGAGTGACCGTCTGCGTGCAATTTGCGACATTCCTGGGGCTCAAGTCTCATGTTCTCCTCACAAAACCCTCAATCAGTGTAGGGGAATTGTCTTTTCCCGAGACCTGATGAGGTATTCTGAGGAGAAACTGTTAGAAGAACTAAAGAATTTTAATGTAGTGGCAGTAAAACGTTTTAAGAAGAAAGTTGATGGTTTGGAACAGTCGACACCGGCTCTTCTTCTAACTTTTGAATCGTTAGTCCAACCTGAATCAGTTAAATTGGCATGGTACCACCTCAAGGTAAAGCCACATGTTCCCAACCCTATGCGGTGCTTCCACTGCCAGGGTTATGGTCATGGAGCCAACACTTGCCGATTTAAGGAAAATGGACAACCAAGGGTATGTGTGAAATGTGGTACAACAGGTCATCAAGGAGATGATAACTGTCCAGGTCCAATATGCTGTTACCACTGCAAAGAAGATCATGAAGCTTCTTCTAAGCAATGTAAAAGGTACAAGTTTGAAAAAGAAGTATTGGTAATAAGGAGCAAGGAGAAAGTTAGTTTTGCAGAAGCAAAGCGACGTGCTCGTGTGCTGTTTGCACAGCTGGGTAAGTCCTTTGCCTCAGTTCTAGCCCATCCTCATTCCCGCCATCTCTTATCAGTCTGACGTGGGCACACAACTAATGGCTGCTAATAAAGAAATTAGGAAAACGACTGAAAACTGGAGCATTTCTCGAATATCACACAACATGGAACAACATGGTCCTTTAAAAAATCAGCATGTAGCGTCCTCTGGGAACCACTCAAATATTTTATCCAGATGGGCACTATCTGTTATTTCTAAGGTGTTGTTTCTCAAAAAGTTATCTTAAGAAACCACACCATAAATGATGAACAATCATACAGGGTATTTATGATCTAATTTCAGCCTTAGAGGTAACTGAGAGAAGGGGTAATATCAAAACACTTAATAAGCTTACAAAATTTAGTTGACATAATGAATCATAAATCATTACACTTTTACAATAAAATAAACATACATTTACCAAAATGTTCAAGTGCTCCAACCTGTCACTCTTTACACTAGTTGGTCTTCTCAGCTATCTTCTTCCCTTTCTTCATCCATTTCCTGGGCTCCCAAAAGATGTTATTTTCTTTCATTCTTGTGCACAGCACCAGGAATCAATAAATCCAATCTACAGCAAAACCAAATAAAAATAAAACAAAAACAAAAAAACTATAAAAAAAACTTAAACCATAAACATAAACCCATTCCTGGAAAAGAAACAATATTCTAGTTAAGGAATGATAAAACAATATAAATTTATAAATCTAAATAAATCTTTTCTTGAAAGAACAAAATATTTCTTGCCAAACAAACAAATTATGTATAGCATTTATGTTATTATATATGATCTGGGTAACTGTATGCATATTATAGTAAATTTTGACTAAACATCATTTTATTAGTATACAGTTATAAATGTTAAGAACACTTACGCTTTGAATGGGTTTTAAATTCTTAGTAATAATGAGAGAGACACATCGGGACGTTGTTCAATTGCCATGTGCCAGCCTCGAGCTGTGAAGACATACTATTTATCTCTAATTTCTAGTTTGATCTCAAATATTTACTTTATTTTGTTTGTTTAGTTGGTCTTCTCAGCTATCTTCTTCCTTTTCTTCATCCATTTCCTGGGTTCCCAAAAGATGTTATTTTCTTTCATTCTTATGCACAGCAATAAATCAATAAATCCAATCTTCAGCAAAACCAAATAAAAAAAATAATAATAATAAAAAAATTGAAATCTAAAAAAAAAAAAAAACATTCCTAGAAAAGAAACAATATTCTAGTTTAGGAATGATAAAACAATATAAAGTTATAAATCTAAACAAATCATTTCTTGAAGGAATAAAATATTTCTTGCAAACAAACAAATTATGTATAGCATTTATGTAATCATATATGATCTGAGTAATTGTATGCATATTATAGTAAATTTTGGACTAAACATCATTTTCATAGTATACAATTATAAATGTTAAGAACACTTACGCTTTGAATGGGTCTTAAATTCTTAATAATAATGCGAGAGACACATCGGGATGTTGTTCAAGTGCCATGTGCCAGCCTCGAGCTGTGAAGAAGACATACTATTTATCTCTAATTTCTAGTTTGATCTCAAATATTTACTTTATTTTGTTCTATAAATCAAATATATAGTATTTTATGATTTTATTAATTATATAATTACAGTTGAATATTCTTTCTTACCTCGGATATCTCACGATAATCTAAAAGACTTTCAGGCTGTTGTATGGCATTCCTCTCTCTCTCTCTCTCTCTCTCTCTCTCTCTCTCTCTCTCTCTATATATATATATATATATATATATATATATATATATATAATTATAGCAATAGCATCAGGCTTTAGTACTGTATGTATTTCAAGATTTAAAGTCTACTCAGATCGCATATAGTACAAACATATAGTTCTTCTTAACCTATACATGCATAATTTTCAGAACTTAAATTATTTTTTTCTGAAAATATAGAGAATCAGAGGATGTACTAATTGTTTCTGACCTTGCACTTCTTGCATCATCGACGTATTAGATACTCTAGCTTAGTGCTCAACTGGGTCCACATTTAGCCATACACAATTGATTGGGGACCTTCAGGTCAAATGTATCTAAATGTATAATATAATATACAAGTCAACAATATAAGTCAGACTAACATTCATAAGAATGTTCTCGAACTACTATATCCAGGTGTCCTCACGACCCATTCAAAAGAAACAATAATCATCTTCAATCCTAACAGTTACTCTACTAACTCTAAGCTAGGATTCATCAAAATCACGTCCTATCCTGGCCAAGGCATAGGCTTTATCAAAATCTTCATATTAAATCTCACAATAGGGTAGTACAAATGAAACTCAATTCTTCAGCTTACTATTATAGCACCAATATTAGCACCACATAAGACAATAAAAATTAATACCTTCTAACTTGTCTTTAAGCATTCCTGTGGATTCTATAGTTAACATATCTATTATCTCTACTACTATATTATACGGTATAATCCTCAAATCTCTTGGGTGGTCTCCTAACTCTAACATCTGTAAGTATCCCTTGCTCTTCATCTGTATTAAGATACTTCTCTTCATCTGTATTAAGATACTTCTCATCATCTGTATTAAGATACTTCTCTTTAATTGTCTCTAGTATCTCTACTCTATCAATAAAAACTTTCAACTTTTCAGCGGCTCTGTCCACTATATTTCAATTCAAAACATTCTCTAGTTTATATGCACGTCCTCTGTCAACCACGTTAATAATCTTAAATGGTCCCTTCCATTTCCTATTTAATTTAGCAGCAGTATTAGGGATTGGTTCCTCAACATAGACCCATGCTTAGTCTCCAACTTCTAATTGTTTGTTCTTTCTACCCACTTTTGCCTTTTGTAAGTATTTATGGGTAGTGCATTTCAAAGTTTCTTTCAGCAAGTTTTTCACGTCTAATTTATCTTCCTTATCCACCTCATCAGCTGGTAACATTAGGTGTCCTACTTCTCTGTTGGGATGTCTTCCATAAAATGCAAAATAAGGTGAAGTACCTAAGGCAGTGTGTACAGCTTCATTTATTGCCTTTTCAGTTTCTGAAATGTGACTGGGCCATGCATTTTGATGTTCTTGACACAGAATGGCAAGTACAGTCTTGATAGTTCTATGGGCTCTTTATATCACTGAATTACCCCGAGGATGGTATGGTATAGAAAATCCTTGTTTTATTCCTGCTTTCTTACAGAACTCTCTAAATTCTGCTCCAGTAAACTCTCCTCCATTATCTGAAATCACTAAGCGATGAGTTCCGAACCTACAGATATCTTTCTTGAATTCAGTAGCAACTGCTGTTGTACTCTTGTTTCTTAAAGGGTAAATTCTCAAGAATCTAGAAAAGTGGTCAATGACAGTAAGACAATATCTAAATCCTGCCCTATTTCCATGCAAATCAATTAGATCTATGGATACTCTCTGACCATTATCCTTTACTGGTGGTAAATCTCTCCACAGATGTATTATTGACCCATGTCCTTTGAATTGTTGACATGATTTACATGATTTGACATAGTTCTTCACATCTTTCAACAATGGGAATCATTATGGGCTATAGAACAAGCAACTGGTATTAAAGTCCTGGGGACTACAAGGCAAGATCTGGTTTTACCCATTTCTTCTCTTATTAGATATAGAATGTGGTCTCTAATTTCAAGTGATAAAAAAGTATGTTGCCTGGAATTCGCTTTGATATGGTACCTCCTTCTAAAAACTCTATCAATTTAGTCCCACTTTATCATCCCTTTGAGCTTGTTTGATTTTCTTCATTGTCAGTCCCAAGAACCTAATATCATTATTTGGTTGTAATGCTTCATCACTCCCCTTGGTGATGGCTCCTAAGGGTCTACTAAGAGTGTCTGGTACAGTATGTTTTGTGCCTTTCTTGTATTTGAATTTATAAATGTAATCCCTCATTTCTAAAATGTATCTAGACATTCTGGGACAAGATGTTCTCTTCTTAAACACAGTGGTTAGTGGCTGATCATCTGTAACGATGGTGAAAGGCTTACACCAAAGATAATGGTTGAAAAATATACAGGCATTAATGATAGTCAATGCTTCCTTATCAGTGACTGAATACTTTCTTTCTGTGGAATTTAACTTCTTAGAATAGTATCCTATAGGTCTTAGATCATCATGGTCCTTCTGCATCAATACTCAACCAATGTGGGTATCCTTAGCATCTGTGTGTAGTTCAAATTCTTTAGTTTGGTCAGCTTTAACTAAGACAGGAGCACTTACTAACTTCTCTTTCAGGGTTACAAAGGCATTATTACAGGCATCATTCCACTCACATTTTACATCTTTCCTTGTCAAATTCGTTAAAGGTTCAGCTATTAGAGAAAATTTTGGTATATGCTTCCTATAAAAATTGCACATGCCAATGAATCTTCTTACTTGTTTGACACTTTGGGGAGGAGGCATTTTATTAATTGCTTCTAGGTTCTTTTTGTTAGGTTTGATTCCTTTCTCACTTATAATATGTCCCAAAAACATTTGGATAGATTTACTTTCATTCCCATCAGTTCTAGCCTTTGAAATGTTTCTTGTAATCTTTCTAGCATTTGTTGATAGGAGTCTGCCCAGAGAACTACATCATCTAAATAATTTCTGCACCAGCTCTTCTTAATTAGGGGGCTTAATACTTCTTGCATTTTTCTAGTAAATATGGCAGGGCTAATTGATAATCCAAAATCTATATAAACTTAAGCCATCTGAAAAAGAAGTTAAATCTTTAGAGGCTTCATCTAGGACTACTTAGAATAAGCATCTTTCATATCTAAGGTGCAGTACAATTTCCTTCCAGCACTTTCTTCTACTAATTCCGCTAATCTAGGGAGAGGCTGTACATCCATTTCTATTTTCTTATTGATTGCCCTGAAGTCTATACACATACGTTTTGACCAATCAGGTTTGCCAACAAGTACTATTGGTGATCTATATGCACAGTGGATTCTTCAATTACTCCTCTCTCGATCATATTTTGAATCATCTCTGCAATTATCTTCTTTGACTGTTCAGGGTACCTCTACAGTGGCATTCGGACTGGCTCATTATCTACTGTAGGAATATGGGCTTCAGCTTCTTTTAATTGACCTAATTCCGTCTCATCCAGGATGAACAAATTATTGTTGTCCAGAATTACCTCTGTTAATAACTCCTGTTGGTCTTTAGTAAGGTGTTTCCAGTCCATTTTTTCAATAAGTGTTCTTAGACGTGTTCTTCGATCACCACTAGTCTTGAGCTTATCACTATGAGGAACTAAGCTATTGTCAATTTCGCCAACGTTTCCTACTATTAATTTCTCCAAAGACCCACAGCATACTCTACAATCTCTCATTGAGGTTTTCATTACTTTTCCAATTTGCTCTTGTGGTAGATGAAAATGAGGACCACATAGCATCATTTTATCCTCCTTCTTGGATTCTTCTGAAAGTGTTCTTGCAAGTTCTACTTTATTACCCATTTCCACCCCATTTAAGTCTAAGTATGTAATTTGTTCTTCATCTATGACTGTATACTCTCCAATCTTGGTACCTGGAGTGAACTTAATGGCGTTCTTTCCTATATGAATAACTGGCATGCCAAAGTCCTTTTTCTCATCTATCACATAACAACCATTATTCAAGATTGGCCTATTTACTTTTGACATTCTTCCGCTCTTTACCTTTTCTAAACAAATGATCTGTCCTACTTGGAAATCTTTTTGGGTTATTCTCAGATGTGTAACTTTTCCTGGAGGACACAAGGTCTTTTGGTTTACATGTAAGCATTTTTCTGAACCAAATTTAGGATTTTTCATTTCTAAATCACAAGTTTCTTCCTTACATTGTACCTTATTGATTGATCGGCCGTGTTGTAGATCTTATACTGCTGTTCTCCCCAATATAGATCTTGAGTTCTCTCATTCCGTGTAAATTTTGCTTTGCCTATCATATCAGCACCCATCAAAACATCTGTGGTTAGATACTCATCAGGGACAATTATCATCTTTTGTTGAATGGAAACATTTGGGGATACTAACACCTGAACCTGAATTTCTCCTCGGACTTTGAGTAATGTGTTGGTCACTGAGTGTAGGACTTTACGACTTGGTCTAATTTTATCTTCTAATTCAAGTGTCTGGAGCACACTATATTTCATCAACGTGGCAGAGGAACCGTGTCGACAAAAGCTGAAATTTGTCTATTATTAACCATAATCACAATAATGGGCGTATCAATCTTTCTAATCTGGTTGATGTTGTTTATCTTAACTTTTTTATTTGGGTCTGGTTTCTGATGTTCATTTATTTCCTTCCTAGGAAAGCAATTTCCTAATTGCTGCTTTAATTGCTATTCATTGGTTGGGTTACCATTGTTCTGTGCTCTCATATCAGTCTTACCAGGGCATCCAGAATGACCTTTTCTTTTTCCCTCTGCTAGGCAGTTAAAACAACTTCTGACAGGAGGTTTTCGTGGACATTTGCTCGAAGATGTCTGCTCCCATTTTGACACCAACCACAAGGATAACAACTATATCTTTGGGTTTGACTGTCTCTTTGACCTCTACTCTGTTCACCTGTGAACGAAAGTAACTGCGTTCCCTTTCTAATTCTGTCAGAAATACTTCTCCCATCCCATCACTAGCACATACCTTTAACCTATATTTGATGGATTCTGGTAAGTTTTCCAACATCACTGTCTTCCACATTTATTCCTCTTTTGGGGTTTGTTCTTGTGGAAATGCTCTAGCTATGGTCCTAAATCTAGCTCAAAATTTATTCACAAACTCCCTGGGGTCTTCATCCAATGTGTAACCTCTACTACATAATTCTCTGTAGGCTTCCATTGCCTTTTGAGGCCTACTGAACTGGCTCATTAGAATCTTTTCTATGTCTCTAAATTTTCCACCATCTGGAAGGCTTTCTAATTCACCATCTACAAAGGTTCGTAGATCTCTTTCCATTCTGTTTAAGGCAATATTCTTACAGAGTACATCATCTTCCCCTCCTAACTGTTTTACCTGTTTTGTAAACAACTTAATATTACTGAGAACATCAAGTCCATGTAGGTCTTTCATGCTCAACTTTTCAATATCCTTCTTAGAGTATAGAGCTGAGTGATAAGTGGAATGCTTTGATTAAGCTGAGCCATATTAGCTTGATGTACAGTTCGTTCAGGTCTGGCAGGAGTAGAAAAGAGTGGGTCTGATTCTAAACGAGAACCTATCCTCAAAGTAGTCACTTCTGACAATAAATGTTGATACTTATCTTCCAAATCCTCTCTTTTACTCTTTTCCTTTCTCTGTCCTCTCTTAGTTCTGCCATAGCGTCATACATTTTGTTTAAACTTATATTTAATTAAATCATTTCATTCTGCAAGGCATGTATTTCTACTTCAGTATCTTTCTCACCTTCCTTCTTATCTACACCTGATTCATCTCCATGCAAACTCTCAGAACTCATTTTGAAAGCAACAAAATAACTACAACTTCATAAAATACAAACAGTATTATTTAATATCACTTCTCTCAGTACATTAGGCTGAAATTAATTTGATCAAATCCCACCTTAGCTGCCACCAATATGTAGCGCCCTCTGGGAACCACTCAAATAATTTATCCAGATGGGCACTCTCTGTTATTTCCAAGGTGTGGTTTCTCAAAAAGTTATCTTTAGAATCCACACCATAAATGATGAAGAATCATACAGGGTATTTATGATCTAATTTCAGCCTTAGAGGTAACTGAGAGAAGGGGTAATATCAAAACACTTAATAAGCTTACAAATTTTAGTTGACATAATGAATCATAAATCATTACACTTTTACAATAAAATAAACATACATTTACCAAAATGTTCAAGTGCTCCAACCTGTCACTCTTTACACTAGTTGGTCTTCTCAGCTATCTTCTTCCTTTTCTTCATCCATTTCCTGGGTTCCCAAAAGATGTTATTTTCTTTCATTCTTATGCACAGCAATAAATCAATAAATCCAATCTTCAGCAAAACCAAATAAAAAAAATAATAATAATAAAAAAATTGAAATCTAAAAAAAAAAAAAAACATTCCTAGAAAAGAAACAATATTCTAGTTTAGGAATGATAAAACAATATAAAGTTATAAATCTAAACAAATCATTTCTTGAAGGAATAAAATATTTCTTGCAAACAAACAAATTATGTATAGCATTTATGTAATCATATATGATCTGAGTAATTGTATGCATATTATAGTAAATTTTGGACTAAACATCATTTTCATAGTATACAATTATAAATGTTAAGAACACTTACGCTTTGAATGGGTCTTAAATTCTTAATAATAATGCGAGAGACACATCGGGATGTTGTTCAAGTGCCATGTGCCAGCCTCGAGCTGTGAAGAAGACATACTATTTATCTCTAATTTCTAGTTTGATCTCAAATATTTACTTTATTTTGTTCTATAAATCAAATATATAGTATTTTATGATTTTATTAATTATATAATTACAGTTGAATATTCTTTCTTACCTCGGATATCTCACGATAATCTAAAAGACTTTCAGGCTGTTGTATGGCATTCCTCTCTCTCTCTCTCTCTCTCTCTCTCTCTCTCTCTCTCTCTCTCTCTCTCTCTCTCTCTATATATATATATATATATATATATATATATATATATATATATAATTATAGCAATAGCATCAGGCTTTAGTACTGTATGTATTTCAAGATTTAAAGTCTACTCAGATCGCATATAGTACAAACATATAGTTCTTCTTAACCTATACATGCATAATTTTCAGAACTTAAATTATTTTTTTCTGAAAATATAGAGAATCAGAGGATGTACTAATTGTTTCTGACCTTGCACTTCTTGCATCATCGACGTATTAGATACTCTAGCTTAGTGCTCAACTGGGTCCACATTTAGCCATACACAATTGATTGGGGACCTTCAGGTCAAATGTATCTAAATGTATAATATAATATACAAGTCAACAATATAAGTCAGACTAACATTCATAAGAATGTTCTCGAACTACTATATCCAGGTGTCCTCACGACCCATTCAAAAGAAACAATAATCATCTTCAATCCTAACAGTTACTCTACTAACTCTAAGCTAGGATTCATCAAAATCACGTCCTATCCTGGCCAAGGCATAGGCTTTATCAAAATCTTCATATTAAATCTCACAATAGGGTAGTACAAATGAAACTCAATTCTTCAGCTTACTATTATAGCACCAATATTAGCACCACATAAGACAATAAAAATTAATACCTTCTAACTTGTCTTTAAGCATTCCTGTGGATTCTATAGTTAACATATCTATTATCTCTACTACTATATTATACGGTATAATCCTCAAATCTCTTGGGTGGTCTCCTAACTCTAACATCTGTAAGTATCCCTTGCTCTTCATCTGTATTAAGATACTTCTCTTCATCTGTATTAAGATACTTCTCATCATCTGTATTCAGATACTTCTCTTTAATTGTCTCTAGTATCTCTACTCTATCAATAAAAACTTTCAACTTTTCAGCGGCTCTGTCCACTATATTTCCATTCAAAACATTCTCTAGTTTATATGCACGTCCTCTGTCAACCACGTTAATAATCTTAAATGGTCCCTTCCATTTCCTATTTAATTTAGCAGCAGTATTAGGGATTGGTTCCTCAACATAGACCCATGCTTAGTCTCCAACTTCTAATTGTTTGTTCTTTCTACCCACTTTTGCCTTTTGTAAGTATTTATGGGTAGTGCATTTCAAAGTTTCTTTCAGCAAGTTTTTCACGTCTAATTTATCTTCCTTATCCACCTCATCAGCTGGTAACATTAGGTGTCCTACTTCTCTGTTGGGATGTCTTCCATAAAATGCAAAATAAGGTGAAGTACCTAAGGCAGTGTGTACAGCTTCATTTATTGCCTTTTCAGTTTCTGAAATGTGACTGGGCCATGCATTTTGATGTTCTTGACACAGAATGGCAAGTACAGTCTTGATAGTTCTATGGGCTCTTTATATCACTGAATTACCCCGAGGATGGTATGGTATAGAAAATCCTTGTTTTATTCCTGCTTTCTTACAGAACTCTCTAAATTCTGCTCCAGTAAACTCTCCTCCATTATCTGAAATCACTAAGCGATGAGTTCCGAACCTACAGATATCTTTCTTGAATTCAGTAGCAACTGCTGTTGTACTCTTGTTTCTTAAAGGGTAAATTCTCAAGAATCTAGAAAAGTGGTCAATGACAGTAAGACAATATCTAAATCCTGCCCTATTTCCATGCAAATCAATTAGATCTATGGATACTCTCTGACCATTATCCTTTACTGGTGGTAAATCTCTCCACAGATGTATTATTGACCCATGTCCTTTGAATTGTTGACATGATTTACATGATTTGACATAGTTCTTCACATCTTTCAACAATGGGAATCATTATGGGCTATAGAACAAGCAACTGGTATTAAAGTCCTGGGGACTACAAGGCAAGATCTGGTTTTACCCATTTCTTCTCTTATTAGATATAGAATGTGGTCTCTAATTTCAAGTGATAAAAAAGTATGTTGCCTGGAATTCGCTTTGATATGGTACCTCCTTCTAAAAACTCTATCAATTTAGTCCCACTTTATCATCCCTTTGAGCTTGTTTGATTTTCTTCATTGTCAGTCCCAAGAACCTAATATCATTATTTGGTTGTAATGCTTCATCACTCCCCTTGGTGATGGCTCCTAAGGGTCTACTAAGAGTGTCTGGTACAGTATGTTTTGTGCCTTTCTTGTATTTGAATTTATAAATGTAATCCCTCATTTCTAAAATGTATCTAGACATTCTGGGACAAGATGTTCTCTTCTTAAACACAGTGGTTAGTGGCTGATCATCTGTAACGATGGTGAAAGGCTTACACCAAAGATAATGGTTGAAAAATATACAGGCATTAATGATAGTCAATGCTTCCTTATCAGTGACTGAATACTTTCTTTCTGTGGAATTTAACTTCTTAGAATAGTATCCTATAGGTCTTAGATCATCATGGTCCTTCTGCATCAATACTCAACCAATGTGGGTATCCTTAGCATCTGTGTGTAGTTCAAATTCTTTAGTTTGGTCAGCTTTAACTAAGACAGGAGCACTTACTAACTTCTCTTTCAGGGTTACAAAGGCATTATTACAGGCATCATTCCACTCACATTTTACATCTTTCCTTGTCAAATTCGTTAAAGGTTCAGCTATTAGAGAAAATTTTGGTATATGCTTCCTATAAAAATTGCACATGCCAATGAATCTTCTTACTTGTTTGACACTTTGGGGAGGAGGCATTTTATTAATTGCTTCTAGGTTCTTTTTGTTAGGTTTGATTCCTTTCTCACTTATAATATGTCCCAAAAACATTTGGATAGATTTACTTTCATTCCCATCAGTTCTAGCCTTTGAAATGTTTCTTGTAATCTTTCTAGCATTTGTTGATAGGAGTCTGCCCAGAGAACTACATCATCTAAATAATTTCTGCACCAGCTCTTCTTAATTAGGGGGCTTAATACTTCTTGCATTTTTCTAGTAAATATGGCAGGGCTAATTGATAATCCAAAATCTATATAAACTTAAGCCATCTGAAAAAGAAGTTAAATCTTTAGAGGCTTCATCTAGGACTACTTAGAATAAGCATCTTTCATATCTAAGGTGCAGTACAATTTCCTTCCAGCACTTTCTTCTACTAATTCCGCTAATCTAGGGAGAGGCTGTACATCCATTTCTATTTTCTTATTGATTGCCCTGAAGTCTATACACATACGTTTTGACCAATCAGGTTTGCCAACAAGTACTATTGGTGATCTATATGCACAGTGGATTCTTCAATTACTCCTCTCTCGATCATATTTTGAATCATCTCTGCAATTATCTTCTTTGACTGTTCAGGGTACCTCTACAGTGGCATTCGGACTGGCTCATTATCTACTGTAGGAATATGGGCTTCAGCTTCTTTTAATTGACCTAATTCCGTCTCATCCAGGATGAACAAATTATTGTTGTCCAGAATTACCTCTGTTAATAACTCCTGTTGGTCTTTAGTAAGGTGTTTCCAGTCCATTTTTTCAATAAGTGTTCTTAGACGTGTTCTTCGATCACCACTAGTCTTGAGCTTATCACTATGAGGAACTAAGCTATTGTCAATTTCGCCAACGTTTCCTACTATTAATTTCTCCAAAGACCCACAGCATACTCTACAATCTCTCATTGAGGTTTTCATTACTTTTCCAATTTGCTCTTGTGGTAGATGAAAATGAGGACCACATAGCATCATTTTATCCTCCTTCTTGGATTCTTCTGAAAGTGTTCTTGCAAGTTCTACTTTATTACCCATTTCCACCCCATTTAAGTCTAAGTATGTAATTTGTTCTTCATCTATGACTGTATACTCTCCAATCTTGGTACCTGGAGTGAACTTAATGGCGTTCTTTCCTATATGAATAACTGGCATGCCAAAGTCCTTTTTCTCATCTATCACATAACAACCATTATTCAAGATTGGCCTATTTACTTTTGACATTCTTCCGCTCTTTACCTTTTCTAAACAAATGATCTGTCCTACTTGGAAATCTTTTTGGGTTATTCTCAGATGTGTAACTTTTCCTGGAGGACACAAGGTCTTTTGGTTTACATGTAAGCATTTTTCTGAACCAAATTTAGGATTTTTCATTTCTAAATCACAAGTTTCTTCCTTACATTGTACCTTATTGATTGATCGGCCGTGTTGTAGATCTTATACTGCTGTTCTCCCCAATATAGATCTTGAGTTCTCTCATTCCGTGTAAATTTTGCTTTGCCTATCATATCAGCACCCATCAAAACATCTGTGGTTAGATACTCATCAGGGACAATTATCATCTTTTGTTGAATGGAAACATTTGGGGATACTAACACCTGAACCTGAATTTCTCCTCGGACTTTGAGTAATGTGTTGGTCACTGAGTGTAGGACTTTACGACTTGGTCTAATTTTATCTTCTAATTCAAGTGTCTGGAGCACACTATATTTCATCAACGTGGCAGAGGAACCGTGTCGACAAAAGCTGAAATTTGTCTATTATTAACCATAATCACAATAATGGGCGTATCAATCTTTCTAATCTGGTTGATGTTGTTTATCTTAACTTTTTTATTTGGGTCTGGTTTCTGATGTTCATTTATTTCCTTCCTAGGAAAGCAATTTCCTAATTGCTGCTTTAATTGCTATTCATTGGTTGGGTTACCATTGTTCTGTGCTCTCATATCAGTCTTACCAGGGCATCCAGAATGACCTTTTCTTTTTCCCTCTGCTAGGCAGTTAAAACAACTTCTGACAGGAGGTTTTCGTGGACATTTGCTCGAAGATGTCTGCTCCCATTTTGACACCAACCACAAGGATAACAACTATATCTTTGGGTTTGACTGTCTCTTTGACCTCTACTCTGTTCACCTGTGAACGAAAGTAACTGCGTTCCCTTTCTAATTCTGTCAGAAATACTTCTCCCATCCCATCACTAGCACATACCTTTAACCTATATTTGATGGATTCTGGTAAGTTTTCCAACATCACTGTCTTCCACATTTATTCCTCTTTTGGGGTTTGTTCTTGTGGAAATGCTCTAGCTATGGTCCTAAATCTAGCTCAAAATTTATTCACAAACTCCCTGGGGTCTTCATCCAATGTGTAACCTCTACTACATAATTCTCTGTAGGCTTCCATTGCCTTTTGAGGCCTACTGAACTGGCTCATTAGAATCTTTTCTATGTCTCTAAATTTTCCACCATCTGGAAGGCTTTCTAATTCACCATCTACAAAGGTTCGTAGATCTCTTTCCATTCTGTTTAAGGCAATATTCTTACAGAGTACATCATCTTCCCCTCCTAACTGTTTTACCTGTTTTGTAAACAACTTAATATTACTGAGAACATCAAGTCCATGTAGGTCTTTCATGCTCAACTTTTCAATATCCTTCTTAGAG
Source organism: Penaeus chinensis (assembly GCF_019202785.1). NCBI lineage: Eukaryota > Metazoa > Arthropoda > Malacostraca > Decapoda > Penaeidae > Penaeus > Penaeus chinensis. Next base: position 12,613,012 of record NC_061858.1, read on the forward strand.
TATAGAGCTGAGTGATAAGTGGAATGCTTTGATTAAGCTGAGCCATATTAGCTTGATGTACAGTTCGTTCAGGTCTGGCAGGAGTAGAAAAGAGTGGGTCTGATTCTAAACGAGAACCTATCCTCAAAGTAGTCACTTCTGACAATAAATGTTGATACTTATCTTCCAAATCCTCTCTTTTACTCTTTTCCTTTCTCTGTCCTCTCTTAGTTCTGCCATAGCGTCATACATTTTGTTTAAACTTATATTTAATTAAATCATTTCATTCTGCAAGGCATGTATTTCTACTTCAGTATCTTTCTCACCTTCCTTCTTATCTACACCTGATTCATCTCCATGCAAACTCTCAGAACTCATTTTGAAAGCAACAAAATAACTACAACTTCATAAAATACAAACAGTATTATTTAATATCACTTCTCTCAGTACATTAGGCTGAAATTAATTTGATCAAATCCCACCTTAGCTGCCACCAATATGTAGCGCCCTCTGGGAACCACTCAAATAATTTATCCAGATGGGCACTCTCTGTTATTTCCAAGGTGTGGTTTCTCAAAAAGTTATCTTTAGAATCCACACCATAAATGATGAAGAATCATACAGGGTATTTATGATCTAATTTCAGCCTTAGAGGTAACTGAGAGAAGGGGTAATATCAAAACACTTAATAAGCTTACAAATTTTAGTTGACATAATGAATCATAAATCATTACACTTTTACAATAAAATAAACATACATTTACCAAAATGTTCAAGTGCTCCAACCTGTCACTCTTTACACTAGTTGGTCTTCTCAGCTATCTTCTTCCTTTTCTTCATCCATTTCCTGGGTTCCCAAAAGATGTTATTTTCTTTCATTCTTATGCACAGCAATAAATCAATAAATCCAATCTTCAGCAAAACCAAATAAAAAAAATAATAATAATAAAAAAATTTAAATCTAAAAAAAAAAAAACATTCCTAGAAAAGAAACAATATTCTAGTTTAGGAATGATAAAACAATATAAAGTTATAAATCTAAACAAATCATTTCTTGAAGGAATAAAATATTTCTTGCAAACAAACAAATTATGTATAGCATTTATGTAATCATATATGATCTGAGTAATTGTATGCATATTATAGTAAATTTTGGACTAAACATCATTTTCATAGTATACAATTATAAATGTTAAGAACACTTACGCTTTGAATGGGTTTTAAATTCTTAGTAATAATGAGAGAGACACATCGGGACGTTGTTCAATTGCCATGTGCCAGCCTCGAGCTGTGAAGACATACTATCTATCTCTAATTTCTAGTTTGATCTCAAATATTTACTTTATTTTGTTCTATAAATCAAATATATAGTATTTTATGATTTTATTAATTATATAATTACAGTTGAATATTCTTTCTTACCTCGGATATCTCACGATAATCTTAAAGACTTTCAGGCTGTTGTATGGCACTCTTCTCTCTCTCTCTCTCTCTCTCTCTCTCTCTCTCTCTCTCTCTCTCTCTCTCTCTCTCTCTCTCTCTCTCTCTCTCTCTCTCTCTCTCTCTCTCTCTCTCTCTCTCTCTCTCTCTCTCTCTCTCTCTCTCTCTCTCTCTCTCTCCCCCTCCCTCCCTCCCCCTATGATTATAGCAATAGCATCAGGCTTTAGTACTGTATATATTTCAAAATTTAAAGTCTACTCAGATCGCATATAGTACAAACATATAGTTCTTCTTAACCTATACATGCATAGTTTTCAGAACTTAAATTATTTTTTCCAATAACAAAAATAGTACATGTTGTTTTCTTCATCAAAAAATCAATTATACAACCTTAATATGACGGTACTATTGACATATAACAGTGTACCCTTTAAATAAAGAGAATGTATGATGGGGTAACAAAAAACTTTGTAGGGTAGACTATTATATTTTACAATTTCCTAGTCTTAGTAAAAAAAAAAATGGAAATATATAAGCTTTATGTAAAACTAATAAAATAAAGTGTCATCTTTCTAGAAAAATAATTCAGTATTTTCTATCTTACATAGCTAAAGACAAAAAACTGAGGTGTGTATATATAAGTAATACATATGCATAAAGACCAAGTGAGGTATATACAGGGTGGTTTCTAGACGAGTTTTTGGCTTATTCTAACTTCACATCCTTTATGCTTATTACAAGCAGATGCGCCATGGCAGAATGGAGTTAGTGAGGCCCTAGTCAAGTCAGTGAAAAGATTACTAGTGATAGTAGTTGGGGAAAATGTGTTGAGCCGTGATGTTTTAAGTAGAAAATCTATTAAATGAACGACCTATTGGTCTAAAACCTAGCTGTAACATAGATTTGGGAACCTATTTGTGTCCGTATGATTTGTTACTTGGTAGGGCAAGTTCCCAGCAGACCCATGGTAGATGCAGCTGATGTGAAAAAAGGATTTAGTCTTATTCAAAGTATTAGTACTTAATTTTGGAAACGGTGGATGCGGGACTACTTCCCCACATTAACAGTTAGACAAAAATAGTATGCTGTACAAAGGGATTTGAAAAAAGGTGATATTGTACTACTCCAGGACAATGAACTGATTAGAGGGAATTGGAAGTTAGCACTGGTCTTTCGAGCTCAGTAATTGGAATTGTAACATGTACCCAGGAATAGATGGGGGGAGGGGGGTACTGAGAATATCTCGGTATCCCCTCTTAAACAGTTTTGTGTATTATTTTGGCATACTGTATATAAATACTTATTTTGTGTATAAAAGTGAGTTTTTGTTGAAATGACAGAAAAAAGAAAGTTAATGTATGTAAATCAGATTTATGTTTGTCCAATTTGTAACCACTGTAAGTTCTGTTGCGCATTTTGATTTCTCTTGTGGAACGGACACAGAGCGTCCTCCCAGAGAAGTGTCAACAGGTGGCATCTGTGTGGTTTGAATGGAGTCGCAGTTGATTATACCCTTGAACTGATTGTATTTCAGAAAAAAATACATCACAGCATTGTGCCAATAGCATTATTGGTGAGTTATGTTTGTTATCACCCGAGTCTTTATAATTGTGACGTAAACAGTTACATCGAGTGAAAGTAACTATAAACGTTTGTCGTGGATTAATGTTATCACACACACACAGTGAAGTATCCTATTGACTTCGGACCTGTGGCTTCTGATTCAGCCTGGGAGGTAATTCACCAGTGATTCAATAGGGGAGGCACTGTGTACGTGAACAATATACAAATAATTTGTATTATTTGTATATTGTTCAGTTTATTTAATTATGACCATGAAAGATATACTTTTTGTTTGCTCAATAAGTGGGTTGGAAAGATGTCAATGATTGTGTTATGAGGGATTTTATAGGTTGTGTGGCTTCCATTGCTTGTTGCTCCCACTATGACCATAAAAGATGTATTTTTTGTTTACTCAGTAAGTGGGTTGCAGGGGAGTTAGTGATTGTGTAATGGGGGATTTTATATTTTGTGTGGCTCCCATTGCTTATCCCGTATATGTGAAAGGTTATAGTGTATTTTGCATTCATTTTGTATTTGTTGTTCATGTGTGATAGCTGTCTACAGGTTGGACCCTACAATAAAGGAGTAACTGCTGTCCTCATTCATCTGGTGAAACATGGTCATTAAATAGAGAGGAAAAACTTTTATAGTTTGTTTTGGTTAGTGTTGTAACCATCATTATAATGTGTTTAGTTTGATTTATTATTCATTTGTTTATTTATTTATTATTATTTATTTATTATTATTTA
>NC_061858.1:12619242-12621742 GCF_019202785.1 Penaeus chinensis
TTTCTCCATAAGCATTGCAATCATCATTAAACAAATTAATATGGATGTTTTAATTATTTTGACTGATTATTTTAAACAAAAATACCATCATTGTTGTTGTGACCAAATATCAACGCAAACTATTAGTTGCATTTAGTATCTGTTTGCCCGTCGTGTCGGTATGTTTTTTTTTTTTTTTTTTTTTTTTTTTTTTTTTTTTTTTTTTTTACTAAATCTTAAACTAACTAAACATAATATTACATAATATAAACACAATATAGCGGTGATTGCAAACCTGCCATAACGCATCTTATAAGACTGTTTTTTTTATTAATCTCAACCTACTACAATCAAGATGTGTGACAGAGATTTTCTATTATCCTTAATCTTAGAAAATACACCCCGTGATGCAATAAAAAATAAATCAAATATTGATGAACTGAATGTGGAAAGATATGTGTCTTTGGTGGAATGGTTAGCCAAGGTGTGTTTATGCACGAAATAGTGTCTATATCTTGTTATATGCCTATTCATCAGTCTTTATATTATCGTGCTATGTCTGTCTGTGTCTTTCCTTGTGTGAAGAAATATAATTAAGTAAGAGTTTCGTCTTTTTATTTTTGTTTCTTTGTTGTGCTCTACTTCCTTTTCCGCTCATACAAACACACATGCATGCATACTTACAAGTGTGTCTGTGTGTGTGTGTGTGTGTGTTTTCTATGGTGGCGAGGCCTTAATACACACGCACACACACACACATGCTAGATAATATTTGTGCGTGTATGTATGTATGCATGTATGTATGTATGTATGTGCGAATCATGATTTTTCTTTTTCCCTTTACTTTTGGAATTTTAGAGTCGTGATTCGATATGATATGTAATACTTCTGCTTCATGCATCGTCTATATGGCTTGTCTCTGTCTATAAGTCTCTGTGGTGCAGTAATTAACACGGTGTGTGTGTGTGTGTGTGTGTGTGTGTGTGTGTGTGTGTGTGTGTGTGTGTGTGTGTGTGTAAAGGATGAAAGAGTGACTGCTCATTGACTTCAAATAAATTTCCACACATCAGAATTTAAGTATTGAAAAAGTAACATGACCTCTCTCTCTCTGTTCTTATTTTCCTCTTCACCCTCCACGCATACACGCACGGTCTTATTGCACTCTTTATTGGCCGGCTTTTGCAGAAGTAGACCTGGGCAGCGGGCTGGATTAATGGCCCCCAGGAGGAGGCAACGTCGGAACGACACCGTGACCCGCGGTAGAAGGTCGGAGGTCACGAGCAAAGGGGGCGTTTCCCTGGTCAGGACGGCGGCGATGCCACGGGCACGCCGTCGTAGTTGGTGGACATCTGACAACTCAGACTCTCTTTCTCTCTTTCTCTCTCTCTCTCTCTCTCTCTCTCTCTCTCTGTAAGTAGTAATATATTCGTTATTATTGCAGTTGGTGATATTATTGTAAATTATAACTAACGTTATAATTTTGTTCTTGTTATACTTAACATAAAGATCATTACCATTATTGTCGCCATCATCTTCATTACTGTTATCATTCTTAGTATCATCGTTGTCATAATCATTATTATTATCATTATCATAATTATCATTATCAATATTGTTATTATTAATATTACTGTTATTATTATCATTACACTGGTCTTTGTTCATTAGTTGATCGGAGTAAATGCAAATAACCTTGTAAAAATGCACCCAGGTTTATCAGAAATAGATTTATCTAACACCAGCTCTCATTAGATATAATGCAAATAGTTTTCGTTGATCTTGACAAACTGTATTCCAGACGTCTAGTAAGAAAAGACTTACTTGAACACACAGAAAAGAAAAGTTAATGCCATCAAAAGCAAGAATTCGTCTAACAAGACCCTAATGAACTCTATTGTTTATCATCATGGTTTATGTTTGGCAGTGACGTAAAGCCTATGGAATGCTAAAGTTAATAAAACCATCCTAATGACAGAATGTCAAAATAAAAGCTAATAAATAATCTTAATATTAAAACAAAATCTGTAAATACTTTCACAGATTATCAGCATTTAGTAAGATGCAGATGTTCTTATAACTGAGCATTTAAAAATATGAATGATAATTAGATTTGATATTTGTGGGTCTGAATTAAATGTAACTTTCAATATATCATCATCATCTCGAACCCCTCGCGGCAAGTCTCGTCGAGCTGCCCAAGTGGGTCGTCCCACGGGCCCCCTCCGTCTAGGATTATCTCGCAGAGAGAAAACCTGATGGACAAGATCATCCACAGGGAAACGAGCTAGCTGCCCATATAGCCTGAGTTGGCGATTCTAGATTATGCAAGTAACGGGTCCTATGCCAGATCCGGCGAAGATGTTACAAAAAGCATCAAGACGAGACTCCAAGGCACTATATAGCGTCCAGGTTTCGCTTCCATAGAACAAAACTGGTAGTATCAAGGCCTTGAAGACAAGTAGCTTGGTCCTCCTGCATAGGTACCGACATCTCCAAATGCTCTTGCTGATTGAGTTCCTGG
>NC_061858.1:12626742-12632325 GCF_019202785.1 Penaeus chinensis
TAAATAATTATGTACAATAATATTTTATTAGTATGAATAGATTATTGAAGGGTTACTCGCTTGACCATCGAACGTAAACACAAACATTCAGCAGGATTGGCATAATGGAGCTCTCATCCGAAATTACTTTCGCTTTTCTGGAGAAAATAAGGATGAATGAGATTCTGTGGAAGACCAGCTTGGAAAATTATAAAAGTAGGAACTTAAAAAGGTCGATATTCATAAATATTGATATTCATAAAATCCACGGCCGTCTTCAATTTGCAATTCTTTTAGCAAGTTATTGCTTACATTTTTATCTTTTCTTTGTAGCCACTTTCTCATCCACAGTCTTTTTGGCTCCTTTTTCTTTTGTTTTACAGCAGCAAGGGCTAATGCACACTGTGTAAGCGCCGTAATAGCTGAAAAATAGCCACAAAACTCATCTTCGGAGGAAAGCTCCATGGTGGTTTGTTTACTATCGGCGTCACCGCTGCGCGGGGACGATGGTTCTTTCTTGACAAGTGTGACCACATCCCCGTCTACCGATAATAGCTGGTGTTCGTGTGTAGGGGGATATCTCCTCATACAAGTTACTAGTGTGACCTTGCCTTAACATGACAACAGAAGAAATAAAAAGCGCGCTTATAGGTATGAAGAGAGGGAAAACACCAGGTGAAGATGGAATTAGTATGGACCTTATTATAGATACGGGAGAAATTGCCTCAAAAAATGTAACAATTATTTGGTACATAAAAAGGGGGATAAAAAGGATCTAAAAAAAAAACTACCAACCCATAAGCCTCCTTTAATTACAATAATAATGAAAATAATGATAATTATAATAAATATGAATGTTCGATTTGTGTTATTATTTTTAGTATTATTGCTTTATTGTTTTTATTATTTTTATTATGAGTATAATTAGCAAAACATATACGGCGACTATAATTACAATAATAATGATAATAATGATGATAATGACGGTAATGATGATGATACTGATGATAATGATAACGATACGAATAATGATGATAATGATGATAAAAAAGGAAAAAGATAAAAAAAAAAATAATAATATAATTGTCATTATTATTTTTAATATTTTTATTTTTAGTATAATTGTAAAAAAAATATTATAATTGTTATTATTATTTTTAATATATTTATTTTTAGTATAATTGTAAAAAAAAAAAAAAAAAAAAAAAAGAGTACAACTGTAATAGTTTTTAAAAATAATATTCATAATATTGATAATAATTATAAAAAAATAAAGTTTTGTTGTTATTATTGTTATTATTTTTATTATTTTTATTGTTTCTTTTATTTGTATAATTAGCAAAAAATATATATATGATCGCAATAATTACAAAAATAATTAAAATAATAATAATTATAATAAATATGAAAGTTCGATTTTTTTTATTAATTTTATTATTATTGCTTTAATATCATTATTATGATTATGAGTTTATCCAAATTCTCATAATTCTCATTATTATCATCATTATGGTCATGATTAATACAATTATGCTTATTATTATCCTTTTTACCCTAGTAATTGACAAAATCATCATTGAAATCGAAAAAATGTAATTTTGGGGTAAACTCTCAAAAGGCTTGTTTTTCCGCTATTTCCAATTTTGGGATTTTTTTTTTCCTTTTTTTATACTACAAATGGACATTATTATTGTTGTTGTCATCATTATTAACATCGTTATCATCATTATCATCATCATTACCGTCATTATCATCATTATCATCATCATTATCATCATTACTGCAATTATTAGTATCATTATTATCATTAACATTTTAATTATTGTCGCCATATATATTTTTTGCTAACTATACTCATAATAGAAATAATAAAAAAACAATAAGAGCAATAATAATACAAATAATAACAAAAATCGAACTTTCTTGTTTATCATAATTATCCTTATTTTAATTATTGTTAAAATAATTATCATCATTATTATAATAATTATTGTCGCCAAATATATTTTTTGCTAGCTATACTCATTATAGAATTAATAAAACACAATAAAAGCAATGATAATGAAAATAATAACAAAACCTTTTTGGGATTTTTTTCTTTTCCCTATTTTTTATTATCATCATTATCTTCATCATTATCGTCATTATCATCATTATCATCATCATTATCATCATTATTGCAATTATTATCATCATTATCATCATTATTATCATTATTATTGTAACTAATGTCGCCATTTATATGTTTTTGCTAATTATACTCATAATAGAAATAATGAAAAAAAAATAATAATAATAATAATAATAAAGAAAATCAAACTTTCACTTTTTTATAATTATTATCAATATTATCAATATTATCAATATTATTTTAATTACTACAGTTTTATTTTTTTATTTTTTTTTCAATTATCCTCACAATAAAAATATTAATAATAATAGTAACATTTATAACAACAATAATAAGAAAAATAATAATAATAATAATGATAATAATAATAATAATAATGATAATCAAAATGATAATAATAATAATAGTAGTTGTAGTAGTGATGATAATAATAATAATAAAATAATAATAATAATAATAATAATAATAATAATAATAATAATAATAAAACTAGTAATAATAATAATAATACAAATAATAATAATAATGATAATAATAATAAAACTAGTAATAATAATAACAATAATGATAATGCAATTATTCGCATTATTATCAAAATTAATATTATAATTATGATTTCAACCAAATTCTCGTTATTCTCATTGTTATCATCATTATGGTCATGAATAATGATATTATGCTTATTATTATCTTTTTTACCCTAATAATTGTCAAATCATAATTTAAATCGCAAAAACGTCAATTTTGAGTAATCTCTGACAAGGCTATATTTCGCTTATTTTTCCAGCTTTTTCGACTTTTGGGATTTTTTCTTTTTCCATTTTTTATTACAAATGGACACTATTATTGATGTTATCATCATTATTAGCATCGTTATCATCATTATTATTATCATCATCATGATAATGATAATAATAATAATAATAATAATAATAATAATAATAATAATATTAATAATATTAATAATGATAATAATAATAAAGATAGTAATACAAATAATAGTAATAATATTGATAATAACAATATTAAGTATTCCTGTTATTATCAGAATTCCTAATATAATCACACTTTAATCACAGTTCTCATTATTCTCAATTTTATCATCATTATTGTCATGATTAATACAATTCTGATAAAAGTTGACATTATTACCCGTAATAATAGCCATTTTGCGTATACTCTGAAAAAAATAGATTTCGCTAGATTTTGCTGCTATTTCGACATTTGATATTTTTTTACTCTTTCCTTTTTTATTATAAATGGAGACTATTATTGTTATTCTCATCATTATTATCATCATTCTCATAATTCTCATCATTATCATCATTATCATCATCATTATCATAATTATTATCATTATTATTGTAACTAATGGCGCCATATATTTTTTTTGTAATTATACTATTAGTAGAAATAATAATAACAATACAAACAATAATAGTAATAATAATAACAAAAATAATGACAATAATAGCGATTTTATAATACGTATTAATATTATTATTTCAATTATTATCGCTCTTATTGTAATGTTTATTTTTACAATTATACTAATAATAAAAAATAATAATGATAATAGTAACAGAAGTAATAATAATAACAATATTATGATTACTATTATAATTATTATTATTATCATAATTGTTATTAGTGTTATTATTACAGTTATAATATTTTTATTGTAATAATAATAATAATAATAATAGTAGTAGTAGTAGTAGTAGTAGTAGTAGTAGTAGTAATAATAATGATAATAATAATAATAATAATAATAATAATAATAATAATAATAATAATAGTAGTAGTAGTAATAATAATAATGATAATAATAATAATAACAATAATAATGATAATATTGATAATACTAATAATAATAATAATAATAATAATAATTGTAATAATAATAATAATAATAATAATAATAATAATAATAATAATAATAATAATAATAATAATAATAATAATAATAAAAAGAAGAAGAAGATTTCGGTAGATTTTGCTGTTTTTTCGACTTTTGGGATTTTTATTTTTCCTTTTTTATTATAAATAGATAATTACTATTATAATTATTGTTATTATCAACATAATTATCATCATTCTCATCATTCTCATCATTCTCATCATTATCATCATTAACAGCATTATCATCATCATTATCATCATCATTATTTCAATTATTGCAATAATTATCACCATTATCATAATTATTATCATTATTATTGTAATAAATAGCGCCACATGAATATGTTTTGTAATTATACTATTAGTAGAAATAATAATAACTTTATACTATTAGTAGAAATAATAATAACTTTATACTATTAGTAGAAATAATAATAACTTTATACTATTAGTAGAAATAATAATAACTTTATACTATTAGTAGAAATAATAATAATGACTTTTGGGATTTTTTTATTTTCCTTTTTTTATTATAAATGGAGACTATTATTGTTATTAGCATTATTATTATCATCATTCTCATCATTATCATCATTATTATTGTAATTACTGGCGCCATATATATTTTTTTAGTAATTATACTATTAGTAGAAATAATAATAAGAATAGAAACAATAATAATAAAAATGATACCAAAAATAATGACAATAATAACGATTTTATATCATTATTTCAATTATTATCGTTATTATTGTAATTATTTCCGTTATGATATTTATTTTTGCAATTATCCTAACAATAGAAAGTAGTATTAATAATAACAATATTATGACTATTATTATTATTATTATTACCATTATAATTGTTATTAGTGTTATTTTACAGTAATTATATTTTCTATTGTAATAACAATAATAATAATAAAAATAATAATAATTAGAATAAAAATAAGAATAAGAATAAGAACAATTATAATAATAATAATAATAGTTATAATAATAATGGTAAAAATAATAATAATAATAATAATAATAGTAATCTTAATAATAATGATAATAATAATAATAATAATAATAATAATAATAGTAATAATAATAATAATAATAATAATAATAATTATATTAATAATAATAATAATAATAATGATAGTATTGATAATAATGATAATAATAAGAAGAAGAAGAATTATAAGAATAATACAAGTATTCCTGTTATCATCAGAATTCTTAATAAAAACACACTTTCATATGAGTTCTCATTATTCTATATTTTATCATCATTATTGTCATGATTAGTACAATAATGATAAAACTTATCATTATTACCCTAATAATTACACTCTGAAAAGGCTGGATTTCGCTAGATTTTGCTGGTTTTTCGACTTATTATCATCATAATTATCATTCTCATATACATATATATATATATATATATATATATATATATATATATATATATATATATATATATATATATATATGAAAAGGAGAAAACACACTGCCGTGTTGATACTATGGTATAAAAACCCACACAGTGTGGGTTTTTATACCATATATATATATATATATATA
>NC_061858.1:12637425-12647425 GCF_019202785.1 Penaeus chinensis
AGCGATAAAAACAAGCGAAATATAGCCTTTTACAGAGCTTACTGAAAAATGACGTTTTTTTCGATTTTAATGATGATTTTGACAATTATTAGGGTAAAAATGAGAATAATAAGCATAATTCATTATTATTACTATCTTTATTATTACTATTTTTATTATTATTATCAGTATTATTATTATTATTATCATTATTACTATAATCATTAATTTTATAATTATTATTATTATCATTATTGTTATTGTTATTATTATTATTATTATTATTATTATTATTATTATTATTATTATTATTATTATTATTGTTATTATTATTATAATTATTACCAAAACTATATTATAAGAAATTATTAAAAAATAACAATAATAATGAAAATAGCACGATTAACTTTTATTATAATATGGCTATTATTGTTATTATTATTATAATTATTATTATTTCTAATATTATTATTATTATAATTGTGAATATTATTTCTAATATTGTTATTATTATAATTGTTATTATTATTTCTAATATTGTTATTATTAGTATAATTATAAAAAAGAAATTTACAACTGTAATAATTGCATTAATAACGATAATATTATAAATAAGGATTTTGAAAATTATTATAATGTCGTTACTTTTGTTATTATTGTTATAATTGTTACTTTTATTATTAATATTCTTATTATCAGGCTAATAGCAAAAAAAAAAAAAAAAAAAAAAAAAAATAAAACTGTAATAATTAAAATAATATTGATAATAATTATATAAATTCGATATTTGTTCTTATTTTTATTATTATTGCTTTTATTGTTTTTATTATTTCTATTATTAGTATAATTAGTAACAAAATATATATGACGACAAAAATAACAATAACAATGATAATAATGATAATATGCTAATAATTGCAATAATGATAATGATGATAATGACGGTAATGATGATAATGATGGTGGCGATGCTAATAATGATTATAACAATAATAATAATGTCGTAAAAGCGGCAAAAACAAGCGAATTATTAGGGTAAAAAATGATAATTATAAATATAATTGCATTTATTATGAGAATAATGATAAAAACAAGGAGAATAAGGAGAATTTGGATAAAATAAGAATTATAATATTAATTTTGATAATAATGCGAGTAACTGCAATATTATTATTATTATTACTATATTATTATTATTATTATTATTATTATTGTTATCATTAATATAATAATAATAACAATGATAATAATAATTATTATTATTACTATAATAATAATAATAATTATTATTATTACTATAATAATAATAATAATTATTATTATTATTACTATAATAATGATAACAATAATAATAATAATTATTATTATTACTATAATCATAATAATAATTATAATAATAATAATAATAATAATAATAATAATAATAATAATAATAATAATAATAATAATTATTATTATTATTATTGCCAAAAATATATTATAACTGTAATTATAAAAAAATAACAATAATAATGAAAACAATAATAATAATTATCATAATATGGTTATTATTGTTATTATTATCATAATTGTTAGTATCATTTTTAATTTTGTTATTAGCATAATTGTAAAAAAAAAAAAAAAAAAAAAACAATACAATAGTAATAATTGCAGTAATAACTATAATATTGTAAATAATGATTTTGATAATTATTATAATGTTATTTTTGTTATTATTGTTGTTATATTTGTCATTATTATTTTTATCATGAGGATAATTGAAAAAAAACTGTATTGATTAAAATAATATTGATAATATTGATAATTATAAAAAAAATGCGAGTTCGATTTTTGTTATTATTTTTATTATTATTGCTTTTATTGTTTTTATTATTCTGAGTACAATTAGCAGAAGAAAAACAAATATGATGATAAAAGCGGCAAAAACAAGCGAAATATAGTTTTTTGAGAGTTTACTATAAAATGACGTTATTTCGATTTCAATGATTTTGACAATTATTAGGGTAAAAATAATAAGCATAATTGCATTAATCATGACCATAATGACGATAACAATGAGAATAATTAGAATTTGGGTAAAATCATAAATACAATATTAATTTTGATAATGCGAATAATTGCAATGTTATTATTATCAATATTATTTTTTTTATTATTACTATAATTATTATTATTATTATTATTATTATTATTATTATTATTGCAAATAATATATTATAACTGTAATCATAATGAAAATAACAATAATAATGAAAATAACACTATTAATAATTGTTATAATATGGTTATTATTGTTATTTTTATTAATATAATTGTTATTATTATCTTTAATATTTTTATTATTAGTATAATTGTAATTACAACTGCAATAATTGTAATAATGACGATAATATTGTAAATAATTATTATAATGTAATATATGTTATTATTGTTGTTATTATTATTATTATTTTTATAAGCAAAAAAATATATATGGCGGCAATAATTACAATAATAAGTTAAATATTGAAAATTATAATAAATATGAAAGTTCGATTTTTGTTATTATTTTAATTATTATTGTTTTTATTATTTTTATTATGAGTATAATAAGCAAAAGCATTATATGGCGACAATAATTACATTAACAATGATAATGATGATGATAATGATGCTAATAATTGCAATAATGATGATAATGATGATAATGACGGTAATGATGATAATGATGATAACGATGCTAATAATGATGATAACGACAATTATAATGTACATTTGCAATAAAAAAAAAAAAAAAAATCCCAAAAGTCGAAAAAGTGGCAAAAACAAGCGACGTTTTTTCGATTTCAAAGATTTTGACAATTATTAGGGTAAAAATGATAATAATAAGCATAATTGCACTATTCATGAACATAATGATGAAAACAATGAGAATAATGAGAATTTGGATAAAATCATAATTATAATATTAATCTTGATAGTAATGCGAATAATTGCAATATTATCATTATTATTATTATTACTTTAATTATTATTAGTATCTTTATTACTATTTGTATTATTATTATTATTGCATAATATATATTATAACTGTAATTATAAAGAAAATAACAATAATAATGAAAAAAAACGCTTAATAATTTTTATAATACGGTTATTATTGTTATTATTTATATTATAATTGTTATTATTATTTTTAATATTTTTATTATTAGAATAATTGTAAAAAAAAAAAAAAAAAAAAATACAACTGTAATATATGTTTTGGATGTATTTTAATTCTGTCGCTCTGGTCTTCAAATTAGCTAAATTTGGCTGCGGTTTTCGTATGACTTTGCTGTTTCCCTTCTGAGATGTAATTTAATTTGGCCTTTAACTATTCTATGGTCGCTGTCAGCATTTACTTTATTAATAACTTCCACATTCTTTCACTATATCGCACCTATTTGAAATCATGAAGAAATCTTCGTTTTTTTTTATGTTAGATGGCGACCTCCATGTACTTCCACTCTAGCTTTTTTTCGAAGAATGGATTCAAGATATTGAGTGATCAAGCCTCCGCAAAATCGACTAGCCTATTCCGTGATTCCCCACTACGGTTTCTCATTTTACCTACTTTGGCATTAAAATGTGAAATGGGTTTTTACTCTCGCTTGCTAAATGAATATCACGGAAGCTCTTTTTCTTCATCACTGGGGCAGCAGGTTGGAGCACAACCTACCCCAAATTCCTGCTTGCTACTCTCTCCAGTAGAGCACGTTTCCATCATTTAGTATCTTCTGTTCTTCGCATAGTCTTCTAACTTCACAGAGTCCTACAACATCCCATTTAATGAAAGAGAGTTTCACAAGTCGGATTCAGTTCTCATTGCCCTTATATTATAAATTGCAAAGGTCCATCAACGTGGGGCACCCTCTGCTCCGGAGCGATCCTGATCACCGCCGTAACCAGGGGCTCCTTCGCCGCCGGGGAATGAGGGCCGTTGTTCTGTTTGTTCATTCATGGTTTTTGATTGAGAGGTAGACAGCCGACTTACCCCCCACCTACTGGCTTAGGTATTTCTTGGTGGGACGTGTGCGTGTGTGTGTAAAATATATAAACATATATATTACTAAACCAACCATGCCACACGACCCACTAAAATGAGTGTGCAACTAGGATCTAACTAGCTTCCATACACATTACCTATCTACTCATACATGAGTAATGATAGCGAGGTTTTACACACACTCCCCGTGGGCACTCGGGGGAAATTGATTTAGAAATTCGAAACCGAAGTCAGATACTGAGGTGTATATATATATGAAAGATGGAATAATGCAATACCGCATTGATATAGATGTATAACAATCCTCCCTGACCTGGCCTCGAACCTAGGTCACTCCGGGTATGAGACCGGAGGGCCAGTACTAAACCAACCATACCACACGACTGACTAAAAGGAGTGTGCAACTAGGATCTAACTAGTTTCCATAGATATTACCTATCTACTCATACATGAGTAATGATAGCGAGGTTTTACACAATATATATGTATATATGTATTATACGCACGCACACACGCATGCATAACCACACACACATATGTATGTATATATACATATATGTATATGTATATATACATATATGTATATGTATATATACATATATGTATATGTATATATACATATATGTATATGTATATATATGCATACACATATATATGATACGTGCATGTATATAATTGTTGCTTAAACTCTCCCTCCGTCCTTCCGGAAAAGCGTTTGTTTTCTCCAGAAGATTCCCATCTGCCTTCAGCTTCACCATCCGGTCTGTCGACAGCAAAAAAATGTCAAATCGTCTCATGTGTACATCATTTACTGTATCATATTAGTTATCGACTGTCATCATGAAAGCCAAACGAATGTCGTAATATGTAATCTCTTTTCCATTCCGAAACAAGGATATGCAACGGATCACGGGAACAAAACAAAGCAAACAATTGCCACGGTAAATATGCAATCACCAGTGCTATCAGTTTTGAAAATAAACCAGAAGGGGTTGAGAAGGGTGACGTGGGAAAGGCAAAGCACTTGCTCAATTTAGGTAACGCCCTGTATACAAAGTCAGCATTCAGTTAAGTGGATAATTTTGTGAAGTGTAAACAGCTTGGGTAATTAACAAAAGAGAGGATTCTTATTCTGTAATTAGATATCCCTTAACCATTACAGAACCACTGGTGATTATATTTGCAGTTCTTTACTCTTGTCATGATATAAGAAAGAATCTTACTCTTTGCATTTATTATTTCCGAAGTGTTCACGCACTATGTGCGGAACTTTGAAACACTAGTACACTAAATACACAGAGAGTGACACACATTAGGACTAAATGCACGGAGAGTGACACATTAGGATTAATTGCACGGAGAGTGACACACATTAGGACACTAAATACACGGAGAGTGACACGCACTAGTACACTAAATACACGGAGAGTGACACACTAGTACACTACATGCACAGAGAGTAACACAATCACGTCGAAAATTATCACTACGTAATGCTGCACGCTGTTAAGCACTTATAGTTCGCATTCATAGTTCGTTCGGCGCGCTTCCCTTTATTTCCGTGCCGTGGGGGAGGACGAGGAGATGCTGGTGTCTCGATGTCCTTGATGGCCCTGACAGCCTCGTAGGCCAGGGGTGCCTCGTCTGCGGGTAAAGAGGGCCCCGTGCGGCACGTGCTCTCGCTCCGGCTCGCGCGCGGTACCTCGCCACGTACACTGTTCTTGACCATGTACGTACCCCACGCTTGTTCACGCCTGTGTATTCGCCCATCCATGCATACCGGGCCTCGCTGACGGTACTGTTGTGCGAAATTAGGCGGCGCTCGAGGTCCCGAGGATTCGTTGGAGGAGGGTATGTAGACAATTTCAGTGCCTTTAGTTCATGCACAAGGGTAGTCTATAGTCTCTTCTGTTCAACCGTCAGAGTAGCAAGACCTTTTCCTTGCCTCACTGCCCTCGAGTTACCACTCCTCCCGTTAACTATTGTTTGTTTCTCGGTATAGTGCCACTATTCATGTGTCCATTCTTTCGCGAGTGATTTTCTATTCTTGTGTATTTTGTTACACTATGCGGCGTCGCCACTGACTACATTTTTAATATATAAATGATATACCAAACATTAGAAACATCCATCTACTCACACCGACCTTCATGCAAGTTTTAGTCATTGGGTAGTTGCCCAATTAACATTCACGTCTAATTCATACTTCACCGAAACCTTTATTGCCTTTCTTCCCATTTCTTTCCTTCCCTATTTTCTCCCCTTACATATATATGAATACATATGTATAAATAAGTGTATATGTATGTGTGTATTTCCAATTTCGACCCCACATATCCCTAGCACCGCGTTATTTAGCTTCTTTTTTTTGTGTGTGTCGCAGAAAATTTATTTTTTGTCCACCTGCCATCCTTTCTCATACAGCCATACCGTCTTTTTAATGCACTTCTTATCACTTGGGTAATTCCTAGCATCAATCTTTCCATTCACTTCCGAGCATTAAATACTTTGTTTTCCAATCATTTAGATTTTTTCAAGCAGTTTGCTCATGGCCTTTTTTTCTAATCGTATCTAAAAGACTTTGAATTAAAACTTTAGGTCTAATACCAAAAAAACTTGTAGTATATTACTGTGTGTAATGAAGCCAATTGTGCACAGTATATCATAGGCTTATACTCGATCAATAGGACTATAGTCTTCTTCCAGTTGCATCGTAAGTCAAGACTTCATTCTTTCCCTATCCAAATTCGTCTATTAATTATTGCAGTTTATCTACTTTCTCAATGAAGAGAAAAAACTCTATCGAATTCTGAGGCTACCATTTCGTATACTCAGTAAGATGGAATGATGCGATGTATATGTCTGTGTGTGTTTAAAAATCACACACATATCTGTAGATATATATGTATATAAGAATATGTATATTCTTATATACATATATATAGCTCTTTGCGACATGTTTGATCGACCTGCTCAAGCCACGACTTCCTAGGTAGTCCCACAGGCCTCCTCCACCCAGGGTTGTCTCGAACAGAGACAACCTGGTGTACAGGATCATCCTGTGGGAAACGATCCTACATCCAGATTGGTTTTCAACCCCCTTGAGGATAGCCGATCCTATGGTAGGAGAGTGAGGCATCTTTTGGAAGATCTTAATTTAAATCTCACAAAGGTTCTGGCTGTTGGAACTTCCCAAGTCCCCTCTTGGACTAATCAAGTCGAGCTGGATTTGGTCGGAATTGGTAAATGGGAGAGATCCGAAGCAGAAGTCAGAGAGATATTTCTTGAAGACACTTCTAAGTACCAAGGATCATATGCAATATATACAGATGGTTCGAAATCTGAAAATGGTGTGGACTTTGCAGCAGCAAGCAGAAGGAAGACTGCATCTGTCTTTCTCGATCAGACTCGATTTTCACTGCAGAGTTACATACCATCTTTGCAGCAGTCAAGATGAATCGAGATCTTAGAAACCATTCCGTTGTAATATATTGTAACTCTCGTAGTGTCATGAGCTTAAACTCATCACATCCAGTGGAGAGGGAGGTTCAAGATTGGCTTGCACTGATGTCAGCACATAAAAAGATAATGTGTTGGGTGCCAGCACATGTTGGTATCAATGGGAATGAGCGAGCTGGCCAAGGCAGCTGCCACTCACCCCTGTGATGCTCGTTTTCCTCTCCCACACACTGACTTGAAACCCAGCATCAGGAGTTGTCTTCGGGATAAATGGAGGGAACAATGGAGGCATACCTCTAGATATAAACTGCGAGAGATTAGAGATGACCTTGGCAGTTGGGTGACCAGCATCCACCCTAACCGACAAGTAGAAGTTGTAATAACAAGGCTGAGAATCGGGCACACAAGACTGACTCATGGGCCGACGATGGCTAAAAGTGAAGCACACTGTGAGGAATGCCAAGAGCCATTAACGGTCGCACATGTAATGGAAAGATGTGCAACATTCTCAGACCAAAGTCGAAGGTACTTGTCTCCCCCATATACAGTGAAAAATGTATTGGGGGAGGATTGTGACCTAGAAGGCCTTATTAGTTGTCTTAGGGAAACTAATATTTTCAATAAAATTTAATTATGCTTAAGGTTTATGCAATATTTTTTAGACATTTAGAGCATAATGCTTATGCTTTGATTTTTTTATATAATATTTATTGTTATTTATTTATTATATTTATTTATTTTTTATGTTTTAAATATTTTAATATTTCAGTCTAACAAGGTGTTTGCCGCTAATGACCATAGCTGTTGACGCGGCAGATAATTTTAAATAATCAATCAATCCTGTGAGAAACGAGCTAGGTGGCCTTATAGCCTAAGTTGGCGGTCGCGGATTGTACAAGTAACAGGTCCTGTACCAGTCTCACGGTGCAACCGTTGGTTGGACACATGGTCCCGCCAAGTGTATTCTATGATCCGGCGCAAGGATCTGTTACAAAAAGCATCAAGACGAGATTCAAAGGCTAAGGATAGTGTCCAGGTTTCACTAGCATATAGTAAAACTGGCGGTAGCATGGCCTTGAAAACACGTAGATTGATCCTTCTGCACAGGTACCAGCTCTCCAAATTCTCTTATCAAGAGATTTCATGATTCCTGCTGCCAGACTAATCCGTCTATTGACTTCCTGGTCTGATAGCCCGGAGTCATGAACTGTATTACCGAGGTATAAAGAGCTCTCTGTGACTTCGATGTTCTCACCACAAGTATGTACCGATTAAACAGGATCTAGCAGGCCCCTAAAGTCCTGGATCTTGGTCTTGGTCCTGGAGACCTCCAGCCCCAGGGGCTTTGCTAAATGCATCAGGAACCGCCACTAGGGTTTTCAGAGACTCAGATATAATAGCAATGTCATCAGCAAAGTCAAGGTCTGTAACCTTAATATTGTCCAGAGTTGCTCCACAATGACGTTGGGCAGTAGCTCTACCCAGTATCCAGTTGTTGAATAGCGTTGGTGCAATAACACAGCTTTGTCTCACTCCTGAACTTTCAATACCAGTATACAGGCTTGCTATCAATCCAGTAATCCTCGTTGGAATTCCTTTTAGTCTCAGGTTCTCCGAGAGTGATTCTCGATGCACGGTATCAAACGCCTTCTTGAGGTCGATGTAAGCTGTAAGCAACCCACGTCCCAGCTTACGACGGCGCTCTACAATGACTAGAAGCGCCAGGATACGGTCTATTGTGGACTAAACGAAACGACCACAGATATCCTTAGCAAACCCCCGGGCACACTTCCCCTCCCTCTATCTGTCCACATGAAACACCCTAAGGTGTTCATTGGAGCAATTAGAGATTCTGGAGAGTAGCCCCCCCCCCCCCCACACACACACACACGCACACATACACCCACGCACACACACACACGCACACACACACACACACACACACACACACACACACACACACACACACACACACACATATATATATTTGTGTGTGTGTGTGTGTGTGTGTGTGTGTGTGCCATCTGCGATGCGGTGTTTGACTAACTACTTGGCGCCATTTTAACATCAATGTGATACCCTTCCTGACTAGGAATCATTTTTTTTTACCAGTACTGAGACTACCCATAGTACTAACTCACCTCAGTCATAACAACCAAAATTGTCCAACTAGCAAAATATTACATAGGAAACACACCTGCCTTTATTTTAGTAATGATTGTAATACTTTTGTATATATATGTATATACGTACATATGTCTGTGTGTATATATATATATATATATATATATATATATATATATATATAGATGTATATGTATACATACATACATATAAATATATGCATTGATATATATATTCATGTATATATATATATATATATATATATATATATATATATATATATATATATATAAAGGTATATCTATATTTGTATCTACGTCTATATCTATCTACCTATCACACACACATACACACATATATATGTATTAATATATATACATATATATATTGCATATACATGCATACACATAT
>NC_061858.1:12652425-12654925 GCF_019202785.1 Penaeus chinensis
ATGTCTCCAGGGAGATGAAATTCTGCCTTGCCCTAGGGCATATGCCATTGGACTCCTGCACTGCTTCGAGTGTTTTGCACTTGAAGGACTCCCACAGAGCAACTGGGTTTGTCAGGTTTTCAAGTTCGATCAGAGACTGCCATGGCAAACCCATGGGTACACTCCTCTTCAGTTTGTTCAAGTGAAACACCCCAGAGTGGCCATTGGAGATATGAGTTTTGAAGTGAACTGTAGGGTAGCCACTTGCAGCTTATGGTCAGTGCCACAGAACTCGGCACTCTGCAGTTCTGAAGGATGCTCCATCGAGTGCTGACAGGAATGTGGTCAATCTCCTTGGCAACAATTCCCTCAACAGCAGAGGTAACTCCTCATCTTGCTGCAAGGACTGGATGTTCCAAGCGTCTACCTGGATAGCTTACCTGAGGTTAAATCTCAGGCAGTTGCTCCGGGTGGATGCCATCTCTGCCACCCCCGCCGACGCTGCCCCAAATAAAGGAGGTTGGCAGGCTGTGGGGCCCAAAGTTTGCCTGTGGGGTTCCCTTGGGCTTTACCCCACAGGCCTTATACTGGGTTGGCCCCTGCCAGGGCGCAGGTGGGACGAGTAACTCTCGTTCACATCCTGCGCCCCAACCTTTGCCCTCACAAAGTGACCCACAGCCTACCTCGCTTATTTATAAATATATATATATACATATATTTATATTCATCTATCACACACACACACACACACACACACACACACATATATATATATTTATATATGCAGTATAGATGTACATATTATGTTTTAATTCAATGAGAATAGCCTGAATCATTCCACTGCAAGACTCGGCAAAGATCTTGAAATAAAGGTACACCACTTTGTATCAATACAAATCCATTAAGGCAAATATCCAGTAAAGGTCTGCCAATTTTTCCAGCCTCTTTTCTGTTAGTTATTAGTCTATCGATTACTAGTAGCAAAGCTAGTTTTGACAGCTGCAAAGGAAAAAGCCAGAAATATGATGGGGATGGTTAAAATATAAATTCCATTTGTATCTGTGTGTAGTAAGGAGCAGGAGGGTGGACAACTGGACATGCTGGAAGTCTTCTTAACTTTTGCTCTGACAGAACCCTTGTATATTTAGGACTGGATATGAGCCTGATTGCAAAGAAAGTTTTATGTTGTCCTATGTTAGATGATACTTAAAGCATTTTATTGAAAAGGCATAGAGGTGATACCGTGCCAAGGTGTTAGTTCTGTGACCTGCTACAGATCTCTTTTACAGTCATTAGGCTTTCTTTCATTATCATATCTTTATTTTGCGATCGTGTGGAAAGCTGTTTTTTATAGATAATTTTGGATTAACACAGCAAAACAGATAGACTGATAGATAGATAAGTATTCAGAAAAGGCTTATTGTAATATATGGCACATAATGGCAAGTGGACAGAGCTATATGTCACTGCACTTAGCAAATGAGATGCCAGTATGCTTGAAATTAAATCATTTTTATTCTTTACTCAATGCTTTTAAGAATTCATTCATGATAACGAGGTGTTCAAAACAGGAAACATCCGTAAGGATACTGTTGTACTGTTGTCATACCCAGTTCATGTATATATATATATATATATATATATATATATATATATATATATATGTATGTGTGTTTGTATATGTATATTTATATATTTAAATATTTATGTATAAACATACACACACACACACACACACACACACACACATATATATATATGTATATATATATATATATATATATATATATATATATATATATATATATATATCGTGAGAGAGAGAGAGAGGGTGAGAGAGAATGTGTGTAAGTTTGTTTGTGTGTGTGTGTGTTGATATATATATATATGTAGATATAATGTATATACATCTATTTGTCTATCTATCTATATATATGCATATATATTTGCATATATATATGTATGTATATATATATACACACATATATATGTATATTACTTATAGATGCACATATATAAATATACATACATATACATGTATACATACATACATACATACATATATATATATATATATATATATATATATATACATACACGCACACACACACTCACATAAATGGGTGGTGCTTCATGCTCAAGGTGATTTCAAGCGATGGAGTGGTAGACTAGTTAGTGTTAAGTGTTTTGCATACCTTCTCGCTTGTAGCTGCCACCGCTGGCTAGCCTGGTGCGGAAAGGGATCTGTTATGTATAAGTCTTCCCTGCCAGCTCATAGCCTCTCCATCATCAAGACTTCTGCAATGCTTCCTCATGGCCACCCACGGAAACTGGGTACCTTGCGGTCCTAGGCTGAACTGTGGAGGCTCTTGGAGCAGCAGGAGGCCCTGGCTTCGTATCAACTCCTGGCCGGTGCCCCCTCGGGTTAATGGGTGGCTTTGGGGAAACAGGCCTTGCCTCAACAAGACTGACATCGAAACATATAGAATTGATGCTGGGGGAAGGCCAAACGTCCTCTTAC
>NC_061858.1:12667425-12672425 GCF_019202785.1 Penaeus chinensis
CCGTTGCCACAGCTCTGTGAGGGTGGTTTGGTGGTCGAAGGACTCGCAGGAAAAGTGGCTGGAATGGTTTCCAGACACTTTTCCTGCCTGACTCTGTTGGCAATTTCGTTGACATCCCTGACAGCCTCTCTTAGGAGGGCTAGGTTGTCGGGGGTTCTTATATAGTTGTTCATTAGTAAGCATGAACAGGTTGGTCAGGTAAATTGCCCTTCATGGAGCCAAGCTTCCTACATAGTTGAGTTCAAGTCTCCAGTGATGCTAGTTTAAGTGATATTAAATCAGAAAGCCTGGTGCTCTGGGCCTACCAAACAGCATCTGCCTATGAAAATTCTGTTGTAATATAAATTCAACCATTATGATGTTATTCCCCCTCCCCCCCACACACACTGTAAACAATACATAGCGAGACTGGATAGTACGTTCCACACCTCTGTCAACGTAAGTAAGCATCCGCCCTCGAAAGGAGCAGCCGTATAAAAGTACACGTGACGCCGAGGACACGGGGTCTCTTGGGGATCTTACATCTACTTTCCTCAGTAAACCCAACTAGCAAAACCCCCTTCTTTCATCTGCACTAAGGCCACTCTCTTTTGTTAATATCTGGGGGCAAGCGGTGATGATGATGATCACACACACACACACACACACACACACACACACACACACACACACACACACACACACACACACACACACACACACACACACACACACACATACACACACACAGATTGAGATGTACATATTTATGCATACATTAGTACTCGCGCTTCCCAACATGGCTCCGCGACATCGGGACTAACCATCAACTTTAACCAACATGACGCCAACTTCGTTGCCTGCATACATTTGCATCCTCAGTGACTCTAATCCATTAGCAGCTTCCTGCCTTGTGCGAGTTCATGGCGGAGCCATCCGTGACCATCCGAGAAACATCCAGGGCAGAGGGACGGAACTTGAGCAGCAATGGCGAGAGAACACTGAATAACACAGATACAGGGTGAAAAAGAAGGAGAGAGAGAAAAGAGAGAGAGAGAGAGAGAGAGGGAGAGAGAGAGAGAGAGAGAGAGAGAGAGAGAGAGAGAGAGAGAGAGAGAGAGAGAGAGAGAGAGAGAGAGAGAGAGAGAGAGAGAGAGACACACACACACACACACACACACACACACACACACACACACACACACACACACACACACACACACACACACACACACACACACAGTACCACACTCTACCTCACATACATTCTGATACTTACGTGATTTAGCAATTATGTGAATAATTGCTAATTTGATTTACCGGTGATAAAATTGTAAACATTTTTTAATATAATTAAATCTAAATTACGAATGACTCGTCAGACCTGCAGATAAAGAATCTTATAGTCTGTCGATATGATAAACGGTAATCTTTTTGGGGGTTTTACCATTTAAATTGAAATTTGCTACGGGGACCTCTCTCGGGTATTTGATTGTCGCGAGCATAAAATAATCTCAGTTGTGAAGGAAGAGGTTTGCTACAGCCGCTCTATTAGTTTATGGTTCCTGCATACCTAACATGTGATTCAACATTTTTGTTTATAATTCCGAATCACTTCACTATAGCAGACGCAATTCAGACTTAAGAGTTGTGTCACTAGCAAGGCGACTACTTGGCCAGATGCAAGACAAGCGCTGAAATCCATCTTCAGGTCAAGGAAGTTCGGCAGAGAAAGTTACGATCTCGCACGGCCCGTAATTAATCTTGCCAAGACTGCAACCGCCAGCTTCGACGACGAGTTTCGTAGCAGTTATTCTTCTACTGTAACCGATATTCGAGAACCCACCTGAAACTTCGACTCGAAACTTTCTGAAGGATTGAACCAAGTTGAAGTTTTTAAGATCTTACGATAAGGTTACATAAATCCAGTAAACACTTCATACTGAAATTTTAATTAGTATAAAAAAACACCAAAGCTATAAATCCAATCAGAGAATAGTTGTAAGTGTTCAAAGCAACGATTACGATCGTAAATAGCTGAAATTGATTGATAACTGCTTGACCGCAGTCGCATATTACACTTCAAATTCTCGAGGCTCATAAGATCTAACTCAGTGAGTTGTGTTGAGCCCTGAATTTCTTTCGAGAGGGATACTCTGTCTATTGCTTTGAAAGGATTAAAAATAAAACAAAATATACTGACAGGGATAATCTCCGAAAACAGCGTTCGTTATTAAGAAGAGGTGCACTTTCTGTGCCCGCTCTGGGAAGACAATCCAGTAACTGGTAACACCATATTCGTAGTTAACAGAAAATTTAGGAATTCGTGGTTTTCAACGTATGTAATTGGTGGAAGACTGTTCGGTCTTGGTGTTTATTATTTTCTCCCTCTCCCTCTCCTCTCTCTCTCTCTCTCTCTCTCTCTCTCTCTCTATATATATATATATATATATATGTATATATATGTGTATATATATGTATATATGTATATATATACATATATACACATATATATATGTTTATATTTGTAATTTCTTTCCAGTGAAAGGAAGGTGATCAACATATATATATATATATATATTTATATATATATATATATATATATATATATATATATATATATATATATATATATATATATATATATATATATTTATATGATTTGGATAAAAATGCTAATTTATATGATTAATTGTTTAATAATGATATATCAAACACTGGATTGTGTAATTAATGTACTGATGATTAATAAGATATGCATAATATCGTATATAAGAGTGCATTTTCCTGCTGTTTATTCTGTTCGTTTCAATATTTCTTCTGCCTAACAGACCTCCGCTATTGCAAGTTTCTCATTACTCAATACGCTGTATTTTTATAATTGTAAAATATCAAAAATATTTCGATAGAAATATGGACATACAGTATAGGTTTGAATTTCAAAGGAATGACATTCATTATAAAAATGAATAAATAAATAAAAACATTTATCTTGCTTCAAAAATTAAGTTTCGTGCATAATGTTCTCCCTTTCTTCTTAAACACTAAACCAGCCTTTTAAGCCGTAGTTGCTTGTTTAGTAATAAGCATTTTAAGGAAAATGGACAACCAAGAGTGTGTGTAAAGTGTGGTACAACAGGTCATCAAGGAGATGACAACTGTCCAGGTCCAGTATGCTGTTACCACTGGAAAGAAGAACATGAAGCTTCTTCTAAGCAATGTAAAAGGTACAAGTTTGAAAAAAGAAGTATTGGTAATAAGGAGCAAAGAGAAAGTTAGTTTTGCAGAAGCAAAGAGACGTGCCCGTCTGCTGTTTGCACAGCCGGGTAAGTCCTTTGCTTCGGTTCTAGCCCATCCTCCTTCCCGCCATCCTTTACCTTCCAATTCTTCTAGCACCACACACTCTGCCACTACCTCCTCAGTCCTCAAATGTTGAAACTGCCTTTGGTGAGTTGTTCCACCAGAAAGTAGGAGTGAGGGATCTATTGAGAAGACTCCTCCCAAAGTAAGGTCTTTGGAGCCATCAGCAAAGGCTCCAGAAGCCTCAACGGTGACAGGTCCAGCTGCCACCACATCCGTAGGGGCCTCTGCTGCTAGACACAATGCCCCTGAAGCAAAGGCTCAGGTATGCCCTTTGCCCAGGCAGAGGAATCCTGAGCCTGTTCAAAAGACTCCTAGAGTGAAGTCTTTGGAGCCATCAGCCACCACATCCACAGGGGCTAGAAAAAATACTCCTGAACAGAAGGCTCAGGTCTGTCCGTTATCCAAGCAAAGAAATACTGAGCCTGTCCAAAGGAAGCATGTGGAAACTAGTTCCACAGATAAACAACCCAATAAAAGGTACTCCCAAGATGCTGGAAAGGGACAGCCTAAAGGTGTGGGGCAGGCCTTAACCACAGGTTCTGCCAAGCACCTTATGAAGTAGTTTGTCAAAAATGGATACCCTAATCCAATGGAACTGTCAGGGAATTCATGCAAAATGGGAAGAACTGCAACATCTGATAGCTTCATGTTATCCAGTTTGTGTATGCCTACAATAGATTATGACCAGGGAAAATCGTCCAATTTCCCTGAGAGGATTCCAAGTTCAAGCCCATGATGGAACCTTTGATAATGGACCTCATGGAAGAGTAGCAGTGATGGTACGTCAGGATATTCCCTTCCAGGCCATCCACCTGCAGACGACACTGCAGGTGAAGGCTGTGAGAATAGGCTTGACACGACCTTACACTGTTGCATCCATCTACCTCCCTCCACATAATCTCAACATAGATGAAATGTAAGGAAACAAAGCAAAATGAATAGCTCAGTATATCCAGTTTACAAAATATATTAAGGTTAAGGGAGAGGAAGAGAAGGGAGGGTGAGGGAGAGGGAGAGAAGTGGGGGTTAGGGAGAAGGAGGGAGGGTGAGCGAGAGGGAGAGGGAGAGGAAGAGGAAGAGGAAAAGGAATAGGGAGAGTAAGAGTAAGAAGAGGAACTGACAGTCACAAAGACAAAAGCAGAAAAATGTAAGGAAACAAAGCAAAATGAATAGCTCAGTATATCCAGTTTACAAAATATATTTAAAATGTAATATCCCGGAAAATATTCGTTTAATTCAATAAATTATCTCCAGATGTTT
Source organism: Penaeus chinensis (assembly GCF_019202785.1). Classification (NCBI taxonomy): domain Eukaryota; kingdom Metazoa; phylum Arthropoda; class Malacostraca; order Decapoda; family Penaeidae; genus Penaeus; species Penaeus chinensis. The sequence goes on from NC_061858.1 coordinate 12,672,028, forward strand.
ACCTAAATCAACTCGTTGACTGAGAATCAATACATATTCTCTTCCCAAATATAAACATTAAAGTCAATGAATAGATTAGTAATACGAGTTGTCCAGTTTTATCGCCAGGCTAGAGAAAGAAACGGATACAGTTTAGTTTAATTTTTATTGAAGTATGAATATCGACTTGGTATATGCTAGATATCACAATCTTTGGCGGCCTGTAGGAAATATCAAACCTAATTTTCTCCTATGCAAACCCCTTGAAATATGTTGAAAGCAATCACCCCATGTGACTTTAACGTGCATTTTGGAAATCAGTGAATCAGGCGAGTAAATCTTACAAATTGCATTTGCAGACAAAGTGATATGTGACTTATCTTATCTTTTCAAACTGATATGTTTTACTAAAATAGATT
>NC_061858.1:12689925-12712425 GCF_019202785.1 Penaeus chinensis
CCGAAGCCAATGGGTCTGTCCACCGAATAGTCAAACATCTTGACTCGCGAGCTGGCCTCTCCAGGCCAACAGCTAAGCCAGGGAGGCCCCTGAGTTCTCAGACGGCCTCCCCGATTGAGAGGGGAGAGCAGGCTGAACCAGCCGCATCAGCTGCTGCCTCCACAAACAAGCCCGAAAGCCGATAGGGCGGGCCGAAGCGTCCGAGGCCGGAGACCGACTCTGATGAAGAGTCGGGACCCCCTAAACGCTTCGCCCAGTTCAAAGTGCCAGCTAAACCCGAAGGCTTCGACAATGCCTACCAACTGGTCAGGGCATTGGAGTTGCAACGGAAAATCCGGTTGTCGATCCGGGTCGCCCGAGATCAGGGCATGATCATAATGCCCAAAGATCAAGCTACCTTGAATTTCCTCCGGGAAACGAAGGAGCTAGCCGATGGGAGGAAAGTGAGTCTTTCCCCACTAAGTCCCGAGGAAAAGAGAACCAAGATGGTGCTACTTGGCTTCTCAGTCTCGTACGATGTGGAGCTGATCGCTTTACACCCACAGGTCGTGCAGGCTTCCCGAATGTCGAAGGGGGAGACCCCAACCACGCAAGTCCTGGTGACCATGAAAGGTGCCCCAACCACTACCCTTGATCTGGGTAACTGGGGCACCTACAACCTTCGAACGTATGTGCCAGAACCACCTCGGTGTTTCAAGTGCCAGAAATACGGTCACCACCAGGCTAACTGCACAGCCAAGCCTAAATGTGGTGTCTGTAGCAAGGCACACAACACAGAGGTAAGAGGAAAAGAGGGACACAACAGCCAAATGTCCCAACTGTGCCAAGAAGCATCATGCCTGGAGCCTGACTTGCTCTGTCAGGAAAGAGGCGGCCCTCAGGCGACAAGAGGTTGCTCAAAAGCGACCAGACTTTGTTCCTGCCCCACCGGGCACCCATGTCTGGGGAAGGAACAAAAGCCAAAAGGCCTCCCGACCTCCTAAGAGGAAGGAAGCCGCCCCCCAGCCGACACCGGATGTCTCCGACAAAAAGGAGTTTCCAACAATGCCAAAGGTGCAGAAAAAGAAACTAAAGAAAAAAGGTTCTAAGAGCACCACAAAAACCTCCCCAACAGATGATCATCTCCTCTTTGACGAGGACGATATGACTCTCCTGTTAACTGCTGTTGTCTCAGCAGTAGCAACAGCCCTGGGGAGGTCGAGTGAGGAGGCCGAGAAGGCAGTTTCGGTCGCCATGACGGCAATGACCCAGACTGTCGCAGCCCTGAAGGGAAGAAAGCTGGTTATAGCAAAACCAGCCTCACCCTCCCCCCAGGACGAGACTCCCCTACCCACTCCAAACCAGGCCATGCCTTCACAGGCAGAGCCAAAACAGGCTGAATCTGTGCAGCCAGAGCCAGATCACGCTGACCTTGCCCAGGCAAGGCCAGCAAGGCCTGCCAAGAGAAAAGCCTGAGAGAAAAGCTGAACCAACCAAAGTCAGAGCTACCAAAGGCTCTCCACCTCCCAGTGGACCCAAGGATAGCCTGACAACAGACGAGGAGCCCTCAACCAGCGAGGACCTCGCAATGGAGTTGTCAGACTCCGACGATGTCTCTGATGTAACTATCACTGAGTAACATCATGACACACCATCTAAGCATCCTACAGTGGAACATCAATAGCTTCTCTGCAAAGAACGCTTTTCTCCAAGCAGTAGTGCGATCAAGGAACATTGACATTGTCATACTCCAGGAGACATTAACAGTGGACACTGTTCGCTTCTCAGGGTACCATGCCTTCACACTGCCACGAACACCTGGCAAGAGAGGCTTGATCACCCTTGTGAGAGCAACAATCCCCTGCTCCGCAATAGCCGATGCATCGCACTGTGGAGAAGATGTTGAATCCCTTGCCGTCGAGGTTCACCTGGCCGGGGGCCCCCTCAAACTGTACGTGTACAGCCGGGCACGCTGTAGAAGCTTAGACATCAGCCAGGTCTATGCTTCTGCTGCACACGACCGAGTGATCATAGGGGGAGACTTCAATGCACACCACCCCATCCTGGCTCCCTGCCGGGCACCGGATGCGGCCGGCTATCACATAGCCGACGTGTTAGAGACATTCCCTGAGATCGCTCTCCTTAACACCCAAGAGCCAACGCATGTCAGAGGAGGGGTCCTAGACCTCACCCTGGCCACTGCGACTCTGGTGGGGAGGATTGGCTGGCGTGTCGATGAGACCGTCACAAGTGACCATTTTGGCACTATAACTACCCTCATGGATGCTGGCCCAGCCGAAATCCTAAGACCGAATCCAAGATGCAAAACAGACAAAGCCAACTGGCAGGCGTTTCAAAATGCTTTGGCTCTCTGTCTGAGATGCAATGATCCCCCACAAAGCGAAAATGTGGAAGTGCTCGAAGCTAGCCTGCTAAACGCCATTAATGAAGCAGCCTCACAGACCATACCCAAAACTCGGCCTGGGTCTAGAAATTACAAAGACGCCTGGTACTTCAATGACGAGATCAGTGAGGTCAACCACAGGGTGAACATGTGCCGAAAACTATTCCGAAGGCAAAGAACCCCTGACAACTTATCCCTCCTAAGAGTGGCTGTCACGGATGCCAAGGAAACTGCCAACAGAGTCAGGCAGGAAAAGTGGCTGGAATGGTGTGAGTCCTTCGACCACCAAACCACCCTTTCAGAGCTGTGGCAACGGGTCAAGCGAGCTACCAGCCGCTCAGCCCCGAGGTGCACCCATTACGACCCCCGAGCAGAGGCTAACAGACTGGCGCACGAGTTCTCTGCGAGAACGAGCAGCAACAGTCTGGCAGCCGAGCTGAGGGCAAGACAAGAGCGTCTACAGCCAGACAGACATGCTCATATCAGAGAAAGGGCAGCCGAACCCGATAACTCAGACGTTATCTTTTCTCTGAGGGAACTAAGGAAAGCCTATTAAGCCAGATCCAACACAGCCCCGGGCTCTGATGGGATCTCGTACCCCATTATCTCCCACCTAGGACTAGCAGGTGAGTGTGCACTCTTGCAACTCATCAACAAGTCCTGGGAAACTTCCACTCTACCCCAGAGTTGGAAGAGGGCTACCATAGTTCCCGTCCCAAAACCAAAGGAGCCAGGGAAGTACCGCCCCATCTCTCTGCTCAGCTGCCTGGCTAAGACGGCTGAGAGGATGGTACTAAACCGGCTTCAATGGAAAACGGGACCCCCGCACGAACACCTCCACAGGTTCACAAGGGGCATGGGCACAGTACACAGCATAGCCACGCTTTTAAGCACAATCAGCAAGGGCCCAGCTGTGGTGGTATTCCTTGACCTGGAGAAGGCTTTTGAACTGGCAAGTCCGCTTGCCATTCAGGAAAGCCTGATCCAGAAGGGAATCAGAGGAAAGCTCTTGGCTTGGATAGGTGACTACTTCAGGAACAGGACTGCCAATGTCAAATTCCAGGGTCACCTATCGCAACACATGCCGCTCGAAAATGGAACGCCACCGGGTGGGGTTCTCAGTCCAGCCCTATTCAACACTTTAATGTCCTGCATCCTCAACATAAACCTCCCAGTGGGGTGCCAGATCATCTCATATGCAGACGATCTCACTATCACCTCCACTGGACCACGCAGCCAGAATAAAGCCCAGCGTTGTCTGGACCTCGTGTCAGAGGAGTGTTGTAGGACAGGACTAAAGATCTCTGCTGCCAAATCCAAAGCCATGGCTCTGAGACAGAGAGTTCGAGGCACAAGACTGAAAATCCAGGGAGTGGAATTAGAATGGGTCAAGGACTACCTATACCTTGGGGTAAGGATAGACCGGACCCTCTCCTTCCATAAGGAGGTCCAGTACCTGGTTGACCGAACCAAAGCAAGACTGTCCGTCATGAGAACAATGACTGGGAGACGCATAGGGGCCAGACACAAAGTACTAAGATCATTCTATGTACATGCTGTCCGGCCCATTGTGGACTATGCTTCAGTCGCTCTAATTGCTGCAAATAAAAAGCACACAGACAAATTAGCAACAGTCCAAAATGAAGCTGCCAGGATCATTCTGGGTGCCCCAAGGTGGACGAAGGTCCTCAACCTCCTGATGGAGGCAAACCTTCTCCCCCTGGACTCACGAATCGATCTAATGGCAACACAATTCCTGTCAAAGGTCATCCAGGCTCCCGGGAACAAAAGCCTAAGACAAAAATTAGTCAGATGCCTCGAACAAGACAACGAGCTCGTTGCAAACAACTCCTGGCTGTCTCATACAGCCAGGATGTTGATACGCCATCAGCTCAAAGAACAGCTTCTTGCTAAGGGCATGGACTCCCCCCACCCCGACTTTGCCGAAGCCCCGCCGTGGGCACTGAGCCTGATAGAGTTCAACATAATGAGCCTGTCAATGAAAAAGAGCCTATACCCCATGCCTAGCCCACAGGGTCTTTGCAGCCATCACTCCTCCGGGTAGAAGAACATACTACACGGATGGATCGGTCTATCCCTTGAGCCACACTGCAGGCGCCAGCTTTGCAGCAAGGGATGCCACGCGATCCATGAGGGTAACAGACAACGCCTCCTCGCTACAGGCAGAGGCAGTTGCAATCATGGGAGCTCTAGGCCACGCGTCCCTAAGGGAAGGACACGTGGTCATACACACAGACTCAAGGGCAGCCATTGACTGTCTTCAGCACAGCTCACCCACAGACAACATCTACCTACTGACCACGATTCTCACAATGGCACAGAGAATTCTTGCTCAGGGTAGAAGAATTATCATCAACTGGGTCCCAAGCCACATCGGCATCAGAGGGAACGAGCTTGCTGACAGACTAGCCGTCGCTGGCAGGGGTATGCCCCCAAATCCCATGACGATAAAACCGAGCCGAAAATTACTTATGGAGAAGTGTGCCTTGGTCGGTCGTACCTTCCTACGGCAGCTCCAAAGAGAGGAAACGAGAACCTCCCCCTCGGCCAGCTGGTACTCAGGCGCCACAGGCTATGAACCACTGGCACTCTCTGAAGTAAGCAACAGAGGTACCGAAGTCATTCTTCACAGAATGCGCCTAGGTTACCACTGTGCATGGCAGATTATCCCAACAATCGAACGCGATGAAAGGTGCTGCAAGCACTGCGGCGAGCCGAACGCCACACTAGTCCACTACCTAGAAAATTGTGACCATACACAATTCCTGAGACAGGGACCGCCCACAACAGCCGCCGTGCTGGTAAAGAGGCTATGCGAAATGCTTACACCATGGCGGCAGGAGCGCCTGCTGGCAATCCCGCCGCCACGGTAAGCACCGAGTGTCAGACAACTCAATGAGACAGCTGTAAAAAGCTGACACAGGCCGGGCCATATTTAGAAGGCCCGGGCCAAGCTAGAACTTCGCAAACCATAAAGAAGAAAGAAAGGAGTGGTATTTCCTAACACCTCAAAAGTAGTTCCATCACCTTCAACGGCATTACTTATTCATTAAGTAAACCCCTTTCACCTGTCGATTTTGATAAATGAAAAGCATAGCGAAAACGGACTACCAACACATGACTCACAAACGTACCCCCCCCCTTCCTCCCCCCCCCCCCCCCCCCCCCCCCCCCCCCGCTTCCCACCATCCCTCACTTCCCGCCACAGCCGCTCGCGGTTCCTCCTTTGTAGCAAAAGCTAAATACAATTATTTCTTGCAAGATATGTAAAGAGGAGTCACTGCCACCACCCATTTAATTATCGTACCGGAACGTAGTGTGTATGGGAGAAGGATGATAGTGTAGAAGTCAAGTTGTGAGGTAAGGAGCGAAAGGGTGTAAGTGTCGTATGTGTGTGTGGTGTATATGTTTGGTGCGAGAATATAAAGGTTGGTAAGCGTGATGTAAGCCGAGGAGAGGCGTGCGCGTATACGCAATTAAGCAAATAACCACCTTCATTAAAAGGAATAAAATTATAACCATTCACTGTAGGTTGCTGTAGGTGGCAATCGTAGGTAGCACTTAATTTCGGGCGTTTATAAAACTATGCATGCGTAAAACAGATTCAATACAGATAAGTTAAAAGACAAGCAGTAAAACACATGAAACGATAAAACACAAACACGAATAAAACAAACGATAAAACAAACTGGAATACAAACACGATAAAACGAACGTTAAAACAGTAAAAATGAAACTTGTGTAAAACAAATAAAATATACCCGAAGATAAGATTGCACCGATCACTAAGTCACTTTTGGCCGAATAAATATACCACAAATTGTGTCTTACTTCCTATATTAAAAAACTACCCCCACCTGTCAGCTTAGCAGTCCAGTAGGAAAATCCCCCCCCTACGTTGTTCTTTGCTTCCCACGTCACCTAGTGGGCGGGAAAAGGAGGGATTATGGTTCTTTAAAAGTCAATGATAAAAATCTTAATACTGAGCATTGTTAAAATCAGGGTTTATGCAATAAAATAATTAATAAAAGAAGACAGGATTACGATAACCATTTTAGAATATTAATTTACTGGGTAACGAACCATAAATAATCAAAATATAGAGAACATTAAAAGTTTGATATGGAATTTTAAAATAAATAAATAATTAAATAAATTAAACTTAAAATTAATACTGCGGAGATTTAGTAAGTATTAAAAATGGGCCACCGTGATCTTTATGAATGTATATATAAATCTTAAAATGTAAAATAAAATGTGCTAGGTGTTTGGCACTTCTTCGGGCAGGAAAGTCAGAAACAATAAAAATATAATTCATTTGGTAAGAAATAAAAATTGGCAGTGGTAATCGTGTGTGTGGTGTGCGCGAGCATCCTCCACACTCGCGAGATACAAGTGATTTTGTTGGGACCTGGAAGTGACGTTGCCGGCCGTAGGACGTGTCATGCTATAGCCGATGATGGCATGGGGAAGACTTCGATGCTGCAAAGCCGCCTCTGCAACCCCCATTGAAAATTTACAGCTAAACTGCCGCCACGCACTTTCAACCAGGTGGGAGTGTTGCCATCCTTTAGCTCTTTCTATTCTTTCTTTAGGTCGTCCCTGTGGGAGAGTTGGAGGTGAGAGGAGATTTTCTTATAGCTTATTACCTCCTGCAGTGATGACTTAAGATCGACGAGGCCAATCACTACACCTTCCCCGACAACCCTCACCCCACCCGATCTTAGGGGAGGTGTACCTGTACTTAATTTCGAATTCACGGATCATCCAATTCGCGAATTCGACCTGCCCCTCCCCCGTTTGCGCAACATTACATAACCTTCCACCGGTAAATGATGAAGTCCTTCAGGATATTCTATCTCAGCCATTAGCCTTTCAGGATGGCTATAATATTTTGATGAATGCATTTAATGATTATCCAACCGTACTGCCGTCAAAGGAGCGTCCCATAGGAAACACTGACATGATCGTGCACTCCATTTCCCTCCAGCCTGATGCTATACCCATTTACATCCCATCCTATAAGATTCCACATTCTAAGCAAAAGGCTCTCGAAAATGAAGTACAGGGAATGCGAGACATGAACTTAATTAAGCCAAGTATTTCACCCTAGGCCAGTCCCATGATTCTCGTCCCCCCAAAAAAGACGGATCATTCAGGCCTGTGGTGGATTACCGTCGCCTTAATGCAGTAACTATTCCAGAACTATTCCCTATTCCGAATCTCCGTCTGTTGTTGCAAGATATTGGTTCCGGAAATCGAGTTTTCTCCACTCTTGACTTGGCTAAGGGTTTCTGTAGCCAAGGAAAGTCAGCCACTTACCATATTTTCCACTCACCTGGGACACTTTGAATTCCTGAGAACCCCCTTTGGATTACGTAATTCTCCCCTCACCTTCAGTAGATTAATGTCTATCGTACTTGGTGGTATGATTAACGACCAGGTTATGGTTTATCTCTGAACATGAAAAGAAATTACGTCAGGTATTCGAGCGTCTTAAAATAAACCCTAGTAAGTGTCAATTCTTTCGATCAAAGCTCGATTTCTTGGGCCATACCTTATCATCCGATGGTATATTGCCTAATCAAAGTAAAATACAAGCTGTGGTAGACCTTAAATCCTTTCTCGGTCTTTCCGGTTTTTTGAGGCCGCTCTATTGCGGAACCCCTCACAACACTCCTGAAGAAGGACGTACCGTTCATTTCGAACACAAAGACAGAGGATTCCTTCCTGCGACTGAAGGCATTACTAGCTAACACCCCGGTTCTAGCCTTCCCTAATTTCGAGTTGCCCTTTGTACTCAGGACAAACGCATCAAACGTTGGGTTAGGTGCCACGCTTCACCAGAAAGTAGATGGTAAGCTTCGTCGCATTGCCGATCTTAGCAGAATACGACGTAACGATCGTTTACTTACCTGGCCGACAAAATGTCGCATATGCTCTCTCCCGCGCACCCTTGCCAATTACCGCGGATATAGTGGCCAATAACTCTACCCTCGTTCCTCATAGCTTCGCAAATTGTCAGCCTCTTAACCCTCCCTCTGAGGATGAGATTCGCCGTGCGCAGCGCGAAGACACCGTTTATAAATACATAATAGAGAAGTTAGAGAGAGGCGAACCTTTACTGCCGGTCGGCCCCCTCCCCGTCCAGCAATTCTTTTTAGGCGACAGCGGCCTCCTCTTTAGAAGATCGACCCCACGAAAGATTAAAGGCCATCGGGGTTTTGCAAGACAGGTTATAGTGATTCCGCATTCACTCGAAACGCCCCCCTAACGGAAGCCGCCTTGCCGCGGTGGGGGGGCTTGAGGTCCCAATGAGCTGGTGAGCCGGACCAGAGGGCTACCCATACTGGAGGGGTCACTAGTGAGGGATGAGACAAAATGGCTTCCTGGTGCACCAAGGTCTATGAGAGGGGATGGTGCACCCACCCCTGGTTCATTCCATCTTGGGCCAGGGAGAACTCTCCCACGTGTGTTTGCCGTGCGTGGCGTCCCGTATTTTCAGGAGACAGGAGTCCTGGAGGTTGAGCGATGCTGCACGCTGCGCCCTGCAGCTAGCAACACACCTCTTTGGTCCTCTATTCTGGTTAGACGGGTGGCTTGATCAAGGCCCGGTCAAGTCAATCGGCTGGTCAAATATGGCTAGGGTCAAGCAGGCACTGTCCAGTCGGTAGCGCACAGGTCCCGCGACTACCATCAGCACTGTAATAGTGATTGCGTATATTTCCTCACTACCCCTGTGGCTGTTGGGAAAATTTGAGACCCGACTATAGCTTCCCCTCGTTGGACTCCATGGTGGGTGGGGGGGGGGGTGAGGAAATGAAGATTTATAATTTGTATGATTTCTGCAAATTTACAAAGAACTTGCTCTCTCCCTGACGACCTTCGCAATCCCCTGGCCAATCCCTCTGGAACATCACATATTGTCACTCTGGAACCTTACCAGATTCCAAAGGGCAAGAATGGGAATCGTAATGGTTCCCGAACTTCCAAACCAGGTAAGAAGGAGAAAAGTCCTCCTCAATCCATTAAGGAAATCTTACCTGGTAAATTTGAAAGTGTATCATATAGTAAATTCTAGTAGTGAAGACCATTGATGGTGTATCTATCATGGATCTTGATATTTTTGAAGTACATCGGAAGATTGTTGAGGTATGTCAACGTGATCCTCGCATCACCCCACAGCGAGATGGTAGCCTTATGGTTGAGATTTCGTCACCAGACGAGAGTGACCCTCTGCGTGCAATATGCGACATTCCTGGGGCTCAAGTTTCATGTTCTCCTCACAAAACCCTGAATCAGTGTAGGGAAATTGTCTTTTCCCGAGACCTGATAAGGTATTCTGAGGAGAAACTGTTAGAAGAATTAAAGAATTTTAATGTAGTGGCAGTAAAACGTTTTAAGAAGAAAGTTGATGGTTTGGAACAGTCGATACCAGCTCTTCTTCTAACTTTTGAATCGTTAGTCCTACCTGAATCAGTTAAATTGGCATGGTATCACCTCAAGGTAAAGCCATATGTTCCCAACCCTATGCGGTGCTTCCACTGCCAGGGTTATGGTCATGGAGCCAACACTTGCCGATTTAAGGAAAATGGACAACCAAGGGTATGTGTGAAATGTGGTACAACAGGTCATCAAGGAGATGATAACTGTCCAGGTCCAATATGCTGTTACCACTGCAAAGAAGATCATGAAGCTTCTTCTAAGCAATGTAAAGGTACAAGTTTGAAAAAGAAGTATTGGTGATAAGGAGCAAGGAGAAAGTTAGTTTTGCAGAAGCAAAGCGACGTGCTCGTGTGCTGTTTGCACAGCCGGGTAAGTCCTTTGCCTCAGTTCTAGCCCATCCTCCTTCCCGCCATCCCTTACCCTCCAATACTTCTATCGCCACACACACTGCCACTACCTTTAAACCACAGTCTGCAAATGCTGAAAGTGCCTCTGGTGAGTTACACCAGAAACGGAGTAGGAGTGAAGGGTCTATTGAGGAGACTCCTCCTCCCAAAGTAAGGTCTTTGGAGCCATCAGTTAAGGCTCCAGAGGCCTCAACGGTGACAGCTTCAGCTGCCACCACATCCACGGGGGCCTCTGCTGCTAGGCAGAATCCCCCTGAAGTAAAGGCTCAGGTACGCCATTTGCACAGGCAGAGGAATCCTGAGCCTGTTCAAAAGACTCTTCATAGAGTCAGGTCTTTGGAGCCACCAGGCAGGGCTCCTGAGGCTACCACGTCCACAGGGGCCTCCGCTGCTAGACAGAATGCTCCTGAACCGAAGGCTCAGGTCCGTCCTTTGCCCAAGCAAAGAAATTCTGAGCCTGTCCAAAGGAAGCCTGTGGAGACTAGTTCCACAGTTAAACAACCCATCAAAAGGTACTCCCAAGATGCTGGAAAGGGACAGCCTAAAGGTGTGGGGCGGGCCTTAACCACAGGTGCTGCCAAACACCTTATGAAGTAGTTTGTCAACCTGAAGAACTGAATACCCTAATCCAATGGAATTGTCAGGGAATTCATGCAAAATGGGAAGAACTGCAACATCTAATAGCTTCATGTAATCCAGTTTGTGTATACCTACAAGAGATTATGATCAGGGAAAATCATCCAATTTCCCTGAGAGGATTCCAAGTTCAAGCCCATTATGGGACCTTTGATAATGGACCTCATGGAGGAGTAGCAGTGATGGTACGTCAGGATATTCCCTTCCAGGCCATCCACCTGCAGACGACACTGCAGGTGAAGGCTGTGAGAATAGGCTTGGCACGACCTTACACTGTTGCATCAATCTACCTCCCTCCACATAATCTCAACATAGATGATTTGGAAGATTTACTTGGGCAGTTGCCTCATCCATTTCTACTCTTGGGAGACTTCAATGGTCGGCATCACCTCTGGGGAGACACTTTGTGCAACCCTCGAGGAAGGGCCTTGGAGTCTTTGTTCTCAAGAGTAGATGCAGTTTTACCGAATAGTGACGCACCCACACATTTCCAAATTCAAACTGGGACATTCTCCAATATTGACCTGTGAATTGGTTCACCTGATTCACAGTTGAATTTCACTTGGCAGGTCATGGAAGACTTACATGCAAGTGACCCCTATCCAATACTTTTGGAGGAGGTGAATGGTATTCCAGCCAATGGAGTGCAGAGATGACGACTTGAACATGCAGACTGGAATCTTTTTAGATCAACTGCAGTATTGCAAGGATCTGTGAATGATTTCCAGTGTGTTCAAGATGCTGTTAATCACTTCACATCACGAATTCACCCTGCAGCAGAAGCATCAATTCCCAGAAGAAGCGGGCAGTACCGTCGACCTCCGGTACCATGGTGGTCTGATGAATGCCAACAAGCTGTCAGAGCAAGAAAAGCTGCATTAAGGCAGTTGAAACGACGCCCAAGCGATGTAACCTTGATCCAGTACAAAAAGACCCGAGCCAAGGCCAGGCGAGTGCTAAAGGAGGCTAGGCAGACATCGTGGAGACAATATGTCTCCTTAATTAACTCTGGGACCCCCTTAGCATGGGTATGGGACAAGGCGAGTAAGATCGCTGGAAAGAGCAAATCCATATCACCACTTGCTCTGAAAATAGATGGTATAATCCTAACAGACAAAACAGATGTTGCAAATGAGCTGGCAAAATCCATGGCAGAGATCTCCTCTGGAGCATCTTACACTGCCCGATTCTCCACTCTTCGGGCTGAAGAGGAACGACACACAGTGTCGTTCTTCAGTAGCACTGCAGCAGAACTTCCATACAACTTTCCATTTTTGCGCAAGGAGATGGACTCTGCTTTGCAGCTCTGCCGTAAGACTGCCCCAGGAAATGACGATATTCCATACCAAATGATATCTCACTTACCGGAGAGTTCCCAAACGTTCCTGTTGGATCTATTCAATAGGATCTATAGGGAGGGCACAGTGCCATCCACATGGAAAGAAGCTATAATCATTCCTGTCCCTAAACCTGGCAAGGATGCTTCTATACCAGGGAATTATAGACCAATTTCTCTCACCAGCTGCATCTGCAAGTTGATGGAGAAAATGGTAAACTTCAGGTTGACATGGCTGCTAGAAAAGGAAAACGTACTGACCCCATATCAATGTGGGTTTAGAAAACTGAGATCGACCACAGATGCATTTGTAAGGATGGAAACTGCTATACAGAATTCCTTCACACAGGGACGTCATATGTTAGCAGTCTTCTTTGACCTTGAAAAGGCTTATGATACTACTTGGAGCATTGGAGCATTGCCTACCTTCATACAAAGCTTCCTAGCTGACAGGAAGTTTAGAGTGAGGGTGGGAAACAGCTTCTCTAACCTGGAAGACCAGCTAGAAGGGGTCCCACAGGGGAGTGTTTTAAGTGTGACCCTGTTTGCCATTGCTATAAATGACATCGTAAAGGTCGTTCCAAGTGCTGTCTCATGTAGTCTGTATGTGGATGACTTTACACTTTACTGCTCAGGAGGAAGCTTATAGGGATGTGCAGGGCACATGCAGACTGCAATAAATCAGGTTGTGCAATGGGCAACATACCATGGGTTCAAATTTTCTCCAAGCAAGACCATGGCTATGCATTTCCACAAAGGGGAAAAGTTCCTTCCTTCTCTCTATTTAGGAGCAAACCCACTGCATTTTGTCCAAGAGGTAAAGTACTTGGGTCTAATTTTTGACTCAAGGCTTACATAGGTGCCTCACATTAAACAGTTGAAGGTGAAAGCTACAAAAGCGCTTAGTATTTTGCGGGTTCTTTCACACCTATCTTGGGGTGCAGACCGCACAACGCTTCTGCGGCTTTACCGGGCGCTTATCCGTAGTAAACTTGACTATGGATGTGAGGCTTATTCATCTGCAACTCCCACTGTTCTCCGGATGTTGGACTCGGTTCATAATGAAGCTCTGAGAATCTGTATAGGGGCTTTCAGGTTTTCACCTGTGGAGTCCCTGTATGCTGAGAGTGGAGAACCACCTCTTTCATTACACAGGGAGTACATGAACCTGATTTACTACATGAGACTACAAAGGATTCCGGGATCTCCTACATCCAGATTGGTTTTCAACCCCCTTGAGGATAGCCGATCCTATGGTAGGAGAATGAAGAATCTGGTGGAAAATCTTAATTTAAATCTCACAAAGGTTCTGGCTGTTGGAACTTCCCAAGTCCCTCCTTGGACTAATCAAGTCGAGCTCGATTTGGTCGGAATCGGGAAAGGGGAGAGATCCGAAGCAGAAGTCAGAGAGATATTTCTTCAACACACTTCTAAGTACCAAGGATCATATGCAATATATACAGATGGTTCGAAATCTGAAAATGGTGTGGGCTTTGCAGCAGTGAGCAGAAGTATGACTGCATCTGGCAGTCTTTCTCGATCAGCCTCGATTTTCACTGCAGAGTTACATGCCATCCTTGCAGCAGTCAAGATGACTAGAGATCTTACAAACCATTCCGTCGTAATATATTGTGACTCTCGTAGTGCCCTGCAAGCAATCAAGAGCATAAACTCGTCACATCCAGTGGTGAGGGAGGTTCAAGATTGGCTTACATTGATGTCAGCTTGTAAAAAGATAACTCTGTGTTGGGTGCCAGCACATGTTGGTATCAGTGGGAATGAACGAGCTGATCAGAAGGCCAAGGCAGCTGCAACTCAGCCCTGTGATGCTCGTTTTCCTCTCCCACACACTGACTTGAAACCCAGCATCAGGAGTTGTCTTCGTGATAAATGGAGGGAACAATGGAGGCATACCTCTAGATATAAACTGCGAGAGATTAGAGATGACCTTGGCAGTTGGGTGACCAGCATCCACCCTAACCGACAAGTAGAAGTTGTAATAACAAGGCTGAGAATCGGGCACACAAGACTGACTCATGGGCCGATGATGGCTAAAAGTGAAGCACACTGTGAGGAATGCCAAGAGCCATTAACGGTCGCACATGTAATGGAAAGATGTGCAACATTCTCAGACCTAAGAGGAAGGTACTTGTCTCCCCCATATACACTGAAAAATGTATTGGGGGAGGACTGTGACATAGAAGGTCTTATTAGTTTCCTTAGGGAAACTAATATTTTCAATAAAATTTAGTTATGCATAATGTTTATGCAATAGTTTTTTAGACATTTAGAGCATAATATTTATGCTTCGATTTTAATATCATATTTATTGTTATTTATGACATTTATTGATAGAGTTTTATCGTTTTAAATATTTTCATATTTTTCAGTCTAACAAGGTGTTCGCCGCTAATGACCTTAGCTGTTGACGCGGCAGATAATTTTAAATAATCAATCAATCAATCACTCGAACCGAGAGTCCTTCAGCTCGTGCACGAGTCACGCAAAGCAGCGCACTGCGACGTGTATAAAGCCATTCAGATGGCTCGAGAGAGATATTTCTTCCCCCTCCTTATTAATAAGGTTAAGAAGCATGTCAAGTCATGCAGGCTCTGCCCACATATCAAAGGTTCCACCAACCAGCCCGCGCCTGCTTTGCGCTACAACATCAGATAACTGGGACGACTCCCTTCTAACCATTCAATCCGCTATCAATAGCACCTTTCATTCATCCCTCGGAGACACACCACACTTTCTCCTGTACGGCACAGACAAGAGATTGCTATATGACCTTTTTCAGACCAGACGTCAGCCTGAATACTCTAACAGTTACGTAGAATATCTCTTAAATAAAACAAGATCGCGTTCCAGAAGGCGAAGGAGTATCCCACAAAATCTAGGGATCAGATACTTTCATACCAACATAAGATTGCACGTGCAAAGTCAATAAGTGTCGGCTCCCTTGTATTTCGGAAGATACACACCAGTGACTCTATGTGCCCGAAACTTGCCCCTCGCTTTCATGGTCCTTACAGGGTAATGCAAGTCAAAAACAACAAAGCATATTGTAAGTGCTTAAGATCTAACTCTGTTGCTTGGTACCATTTCGGTGGACTGAAATTAGCCAACACATACTATACACCTGACAGCACCTCAGATTAATACATTCTCACAATGCTTACAAACTCTACGGCAATATATTTCCAGCTTTCGTTACATGCTTGCTTGCGAGTTCAAAGCCTAGTAACACCAAGGCAGGACGTCACCAGGATTCCTCTTGTGTTCTGAACGATTTTAAGGGAATAAACCCCCTCACCTGGGTTGTCCTTATACACAAACTGTGTGTGGTGTGTGTGGGTGTATACTCTCCAAATTGTGTCAGATACTATGGTCAAGGCATCTAGAAAAAAAACAGTGTTTAGTAAAAGTTACGAATATTGAGTGTAGTGCCAGGGTAAGAGGGTGCTGTACGGACGACCGTTGACGAGCCCTGGTGAGTGTATGTGTGACAGCACTTGTCCTGGCGCTCGCACCCTCCCCGCGCCCGACCGCAGGGAATTTATCACCTTAGAAGTGGAGTACAAATTCTTTGGACAATACATAGAGTCGAACTCCATTCGACCGTGGAGCTCAGATATTGTGGTTTGTTACAAGTGCCAGGGTTACGGCCATGTAGCAAAATAATGCAGGAAAAAACAGCTTGTGCTGTTTGCGCAGCTCACCGGACGAAGGACTGTCCTACAAGTAAAAATGAAAAAGACAACGACAACGGAGACACCGTCAGCATGGTGAAGAGGTGCGTCAGGTGCGGAGAGCAAGGCGTGGCGGCCTGGCACCGCAACTGCCCCCACAAACCGCCACGCGCACCCCCCCCCCCCTGCTGCCCCGACCATACCCATCGACCGCGGAGTGGCGATGCCCAGGCCTAAAATTTATATTCCTCCTTACCTTGAGCACCACTTTAAATCACGTATTTATGACTGGTATAACGATTGCACAGTAACGAGAGTTGATAAATTCTCCATGGACATGATGAAAGTGGTCACTGATTACTACAACACCTGGGTCTGTCCAAAGAAAACCTTAAAGAGCTACAATTCACAACCCCTAAAACAACCTAAGTGGGTCAGTGACCGTACACTATGAAGGGAACAAAAGCGAGTTCAGGAGCTTTTTGATATCTACAAGCAGGATAGCCTTATTCAGTTTCTTAAGGCTAACAAAAATCTACGGGAATTAAAAACTAATTTCAGAAAAGAACACTTTGAACAGTTCCTACAAAGCATTAACAATAACACCTCAATGTCTGAGGTCTGGAAAAAAATTAACATCCCCGCAGTTCCATAGTCCTCTTGCACAAGCAGACATGCTCCTTAGTCAATGGGCTGGAGCGTACAAATTGAGCTCATTTCCCACAAATATTCAGAACCACCTTAGTCAGTCTAAAATTGCACGTAAATTTGCCATTGAGATTGGATATTCTGAGACAGACCCTTCAGACTTTGTTGAGATTACTGAGTGGGAACTGAACAATGCACTGTTCAAAGGAAAAGCGTCTGCACCAGGTGAAGATGGAATTACCTATAGTGTCCTCCGCCTTATAGCTCAGGTACCTGGTAATCCCCTTTTGCACCTGTGCAAGTTAAGTTTGTCACAAGGTATTCTGCCTGGCCTTTGCCTGCGCAGTCTAATCATCCCTTTACCGAAACCAAACACTAATAAATACCGCCCAATCTCACTAACCTCATGTGTATGCAAAGTTCTAGAAAGGATAATTTTGAACAGACTCAGGTACAGGTTGGAAGGTAAATTATCTCACTGACTGTACGGATTTCTATCGGGACGTAGCACACAACATTGCTTTGCAGAGTACTACTCAATCTCTAATCCAGGGAAGCACACTGTTTTTCTTGACCTCTAGTCAGCTTTTGACATTGCAAACATAGAAAATGTCCTAAAACGATTAATAAGCTTTGGCATCCGGGGTAAATTATTGAGCTGGATTAGAATGTATCTTTCGAACAGATCTGCAAGTGTCTTGTTCAGGGGAGTGAGAAGTTCCATCACACAATCTTTTGAACTTGGGACGCCACAGGGAGGAGTTCTCTATGTTGTTCAATGTCCTCATGCACAAGCTGATGGCAGATATTCCACTTGGGGATGGTGAATCCACTATATGCTATGCTGATGACATATGTGTCAAAGCATCATCACAAGAGAGGATGCACATAATTCTCAACAAACTCACAACTAGGGCTCATGAGTGTGGATTAGTCATCTCCACTGAGAAAACAATCCATGTATCATACCCCTACCCACTTTTCGCATAGGTGACCAAGAGCTTGACATGTGTCATAAATATAAATATCTCGGGGTGAACATAAATGATGCAGACCTGATCCTTTCCCTGAAAAAGAGACTCTGGGAGAGACTGAAACCGTTGAAAGTTCTTGATGGAAGAGTACATGGCATCAATGTTAAGCTCGCTAGACTGGTTTACTTGGCTTTTATAAGATCAGTTATAGACTACCATGCACTACACTTGTTGCAGTGTAAGGAATCAGAAATAAATAGCTTGGAGGTAGTGCAAAATGAAGCCATGAGGATTATCCTCGGCGCCCCGAGAACAGCAAGGATAGTAAACATGAGGTCAGAACTTAACCTACCATCCATCTCTGATAGAATAATATTTATTTCCACTATATTTGGGTCAAAGCTCTAAGGGAAACCTTGTATCTTTCAGACTTCCAAAAACAAATGCAGCATAAAATCACGCAAGCAGACGTGACTAATCACACACACGTGCGCCCTCTAGTACAAAAAATCGCCATGAACATTACAAAGCTCAATTAGCAGAATACCACAGGGTCGATCCATACCACCATGGAAAAATTCAAAATTGATCGTGCACCTAACAAAAAAAAAAAAAAAAATAATGTTCATAACTGCATGTTACAACAAATTGCATTAGCAACGGTAAAGGAACACGCAGAGTGTATGGGCGATGATGTATACGAGTGTTACGTTGACGGATCCGTACAGTCTGGATACAAAGCTGATTGTGCTTGTACTGTATCCAAAAATGGCTTACTACAACATCAAGTTAATATGAGAGTGCAAAATTGGGCCAGCACTACACAAACGGAGCTTTGCAACGGAATTCTTAATGTCTTGGGGCTCTGGAGTAGTTTCCTGTGACTCTCAGAGTGCTCTTTGGACACTAAATTCTTTCAAAGCAGGTGGCGATGAAGAAATTGTGAGTTGCATTAAGCGTAACGTAACTTGTGCAATAGAGCGCAATTTTAACATTCAATTTGTATGGATACCATTGTTTCACGGGTCACCAGAAAAACACTCGGCTTGTCATAATCATTTATTTCGACCTGAAATAATATTTAACATAATAAGGGTTCCTCCACATCTTATAAATTGGAACACATAAACAAAATAAAGACCAAGTTACTTTTAAATAAAATAACCTTGAAATAATAAAATATACATGGAAATCATTACAAACTTTGATGAAACAAATTTACATACATAATGCATGACATTCAGATCTTGATGCCAGTTATATCCTCATACAATATCAGATTGCATAGTATTAATATCAATCATATGATTTTCAAGAAATAAAACATGTTGAAATATTAACACAAAATACAAAGAAAATTTAAACTTACAACATTGCCTCATCTGGTGAGCGTGAATTGTTATCCTTTCTTCATCTACTTGAAATGAAAGACCTCCTTCAATAATATACAACATTGCCTCATCTGGTGAGCGTGAATTGTTATCCTTTCTTTATCCACTTGAAATGAAAGACCTCCTTCAATAATATACAACATTGCCTCATCTGGTGAGCGTGAATTGTTATCCTTTCTTTATCCACTTGAAATGAAAGACCTCCTTCAATAATATACAACATTGCCTCATCTGGTGAGCGTGAATTGTTATCCTTTCTTTATCCACTTGAAATGAAAGACCTCCTTCAATAATATACAATCTGCTACTCCAGATGCTTATACACACTTCCAGCATCAAAAACGACAAGAAAAATAGAATGTCTAAATATAAAACAGTTCCAAATATAATCCTCTGAGTCTCTGTTTACAAATCAAGTTTCCCATGCGTTATCAAAATTTCCCATCATGCTCAGCACAAAAAAAAGAACTTGGACATGCGTGATAAAACAACAGAAAATAATAAAATATTATTAGTTAGTACAAACTAATGATACAACCATCTCATGTTGGCATAAACAAGCACGACCTTGTAGACAAATTGGCGAAGGAAGCCTGTAGCAAAGATACTGTAAACATAGATCTTGGGATGCCTCTTGCTAGCGTTGCACATATATAGAAAAGTTCTCATAAGGAATAACTAGTAGATATGACGAACACTCAAAGGCCTGAAAGCTGTACCATAAGGCACTACGATCAGTATAGAGATAGCAAGCCATCATATGGGTGGCACCGAAGTCACACCAGATAATGTGACGTGGTTATTGCCAGAATACGTTTAGGTTACAGAATGTATTGGCAACTGCACGGTGCAAGAAGTGCAGATGAATCTAAATGTAGACTGTGTAACGAAGAAAACAAGCGAACGCTTGACCATTATATCTCGGAATGTCATGCGATACAGCCTTTCAGACCACCTAACATGAGATATATAGAACTATGTGAATATTTCATTTCATCTGATACATTGGAAGATATGCTCGTATTATATCCTAAATTTACTATGTAAAACTGCCATAAACAAAAACGCAGTGGTAAAAGCATATCAATGTATTATTTTTGTATGATGTATGACATGTTTCTATATTACCATGTACAATTACTGTAGTCACAGACTACTTTACTGTGTCATATGTATATAAACTGTAATCATGATTGCCCACGCCTGAGCAGATAGCCAGGGTGGTAAATAAACTTACTTAACTTAACTTAACTTAACTGCTTGCTTGCTAACATCGTGTCTCTCGTGACAGATGCTCGTTCTGTCGCTCCTAGGACTGGCGTCGTCCTTGCCCGCCGACTAGTTCGGTCTACCGGATAGGTTACGTGCCTTGCCCGGTGCATTGGTCGAAAATCTAGGCACAGTGTTCCCGATAGCTAATAACATTGAAGTTAGGGTCTCCCTTCATCCCCTCACTGATATTTCTAGCCTAATCATCTACCACCTTAACGAGATACTTAGGCTCCGTGAAGAAATAGCGAAGGATAACGCATCACACAATCAGTTCTTCCTTCTAGACAGAGCTATCAACTCCACAGTGTTAACCTTACAATAATTCGTCGTCCACAAACGTCGATCACGCCGTGGCATAGTAAACCTCGTGGGGAAGGTAGCACATTCACTTTTCGGTATCGTCGACGACGACACATTAACTTCTACATTTTCCGAGTATCAGTCGAGCGAATTTATACCTCTATTCACGCGATTAACGCTATTTCTGATAATATTCACCAGCTACGGCATGCCTATAAAAATATCTCGTATACATTCGACATTCTTAAATCTAAGATCTACAACGCAATCCACTTCACAGAGCTTGCATTCAATGTCGTTTCTTATTAGGTAATTGCGAACACTATTACACAGTATATTCATACATTCGATTATGACCTCATTGAGGCTTCGAAGGGGACCGTTTCTTACAGTCTCGTTACTCCACCCCCCACCGAATTTCATGAAAGCCTGCACCGAGGCATTACTTCGTGTATTCGTGTGCAATTCGCGTCCATTGCCAATTTTCAGCGATGACTGCTCAAATGCAATCGTTCCCAGTCACGACCTTCTACCTTTCGACGACATTTCTGTCCTTTATTTCTTCAGGCCTTCCACCGCCACAGTCAAGTGCAGTGGACTTATGCCGGACATTGTGCTTACTGGAACCTATGTTCTTCCCACTTCCTGCGAGATTTCAACAACGTCGTTGTTCGTTCCCGCCTCACTCCCATGTAACATATCTATCCGTCCATAGCCCTAACATTAGCCCCATGATACTGGATTTACCGGTTTTCAACATTACTATCCCCGATATTAGCACGTCGCACATAAAAAGGATTCGAGAGCTTCCCCTTAACTTTCCTTCCTTTGACTTGAGCACTATATATTACTACCCAGTATATGTAATTTGAGCTGACATGGCAATCATGGGATTATTGTTCCTGATGTGTTATGTAATATCTTACCGTAATGTACAAAGAAAGAGATTGAGGTCACATACACATACATCCCCAGATATGGCTCCCCTAGGTCGTAACAATACAAGGTACCCCTAGGTGTGCCCTGCAGCAGCATAGGTTGACAACACTTGACTTGTTAGTTTAAGTTTACCGTATTTTTAGCTTATCTAGACGTCCGTTACTTACCCTCTCCCATCCCACCCCAGTCCACCGTGCACCATTGTTCATCCATGCACTTGCCATGCACCGGGCACCAATAACCTACCTCAAGATACCATAAGCGAATGAACGGCGAAGTGGCGGGGCAAGCCAGCCCTGTCATTCCTGACATAGACCCCAGGGATGCAATATCAATCACCGTCCACAATTAACGTTATAGATACCGAAGGTCAAGTCTTCGAGAAAGTTATAACGTACAAGCAATCCCTGCCTGGACACGGCCAATAATCTTCTTTAGCACGGCGGGACGCCATGCGTAGCGTGGAAGAGCGGTATCAGAACGGACATTTTGGCCACGTTATCACGGGGGATAGCTCACGCCCGAGCGAGGCTAGCGACCCAAGCCGACCCACGCCACTCACGCCGATCGCAACTTCATGGCGTGGGTACCCCGGGCGATGCTCCTAGCGTCGCGATACGGCGGACAGTAGGGTGTTTCAATAAATCCGACTTTTTCAGAATCATTCAGCAAGTTGCTAAACAGGCGCCTACTATGCTTAAATGACGACATGCAAAATATTAGACAAATCAAAAAATATCTACTATTCGCAATTTTTGATTAAAGTATAATACCATTTCCGGCGCTGGGATGAGGTGCGGCGGCCTCATCCCATGATCCACGGAAGGGCATTTCGGTTCATCCGACATTATGGCAGAATCAAACATAGGGTAACTTAGGTCATTGCGAATAATTCCTGGGGACTTCCGTAAAGATTCCCAGTCACTATGCATTTCCATATAAACTTGTGCTACCTTAATAATGCACATTACTCGCTCGCCTATATTATGGTGACGATCTCGTCAGTGGCAATATGGCACTTCGACGTGGTGGTTTGCGTAGTGCCGATACATGTA
>NC_061858.1:12727425-12747425 GCF_019202785.1 Penaeus chinensis
AAAAAAACTTCAATGGTGACATTGATGATGATGTTATTATATATCAATATATGCTTTGTGGGATTCACTATCTCGTCCTGCGCATGTGTAAATTGAGCTTAAAAGTTAATACTGGTCCATAGGTAGATTACTAGGATCTTAAACACTGTCTTTGCGCATGAGCACTAGAGATCTGGATTAAACTTTAACACGGAATTAACTTTTATGGCGCTACAGATGACGCTAATACACACGCTCGTCAGGGAGCTACTCCATCGACTCCCTAACGGGTATACACACAAGGCCCGAGACTCCGTTATTTTATACTTTGTATATATTATTCTAGCTGGATAAGTTGCAGGAGTTTCGACAGCTCTACTGAAATAACTTAATCATACAACATTTGCCTTAATTCAGACATATTGTTTCAGTGAAACTCTGGACATTTAAACAGATAGTTCTGAAGGCACATGGCACAGTGAGTACGCAATGCATGTCAGACTGTGTAAAATTTCATCAATGGAGGGTCCCTATACCCAAAATGTCGAACTGAAGCGAGACGGAAAAATCTATAAACGTAAATCTGTGATGGGCGTTTGTGACATTCCCTATGGGTATCTAACTATCACGAATCATACGATTACTTGGGATTTACCCAAAACATGCAAGAGACTTTTGGAGGGTGAGAAGGGCATGATTACTAAGTGAATAATGATTCTAGCTCAAACCCTAGTCCTACATTAATTAATAGACGTGACTGCAGGTCACACCGACTCGAATAGTTGCCGATCGAACGAATATCTTCGGTTTTACTATTACCGAAGAGCATAGATTTATATGTTGATATACGCAACCCCGTGTTATATCGGGCATCCCTGTGGACTATGATATGGTTGAAGATTTTAATACTATCCTCAAAATAATAAATTTGTACTAAATCGCGTTACAAGCTCCGTTCTAGCGCCGATAGAACGTTTCACCAATGAGCAATGTAACAAAAACTACGAGTATATTCCTATGGTGCAAAAAATAAAAACAATCAAATTACGAGAAAAACGAGCGGTCATCTAAACGTATCCAACCGGCCGGAAGGGAAAGTTGAGGTCAGGTCGGGGTGAGGAGAGGAACGAGAGCTATTAATAAAATGATATGATGTCCATTATAACGAAAGAAAATCTCAAATGCGTTGAATTCGTTGTAGCTGAAAAAAAATCTAAAAGTGAGTGAAATTAATTAGATAATTAAGATAATTTCATGTTTGTTGGCAAATGCCGTGATCACACAATAATGTGATCTAAGGTCATAAGAAAAGAGTGAGAATGCTGCACTTTAACCCAGCAAAACCAATGTCAGAGTCAGTGCACATACGGCTTAACAGATTTATGGGAGAATCCAGGGAAAAGAAATGAAAAGGCCCAAAACGTGTATTCACGTATTTTTGAAGACATGGTTATATTGTGGAAGTTTTAGTCTCGCGGATTTCAGAGACTGTCCATGTTGTGAACCAAAAGGATGCAACGGCCACCCTGCCACCAGTTTGTAAGTATTTGTTGGTGAACAATTACGTAAGTGACCACACGCTACGTGTTGGGGAAAGCGCTGATTGCAGTGTAAACTTCAGCCTCCGGTCCCCCAGGGCGGGCGGGCTGGAGGGTGAATGGAGACCTGGGCAACATGACTTCTGGGATGAGGTCAGATGTAATCATCCTCTAGCCACGTGTTAAACATATAGAGACACGCAGTGCATGCCATAAGCACAGAAGAGAAGAGGAGCGACACAAAAGAGAATAAAAGAAGAGCAGAATAGAAGAGGAGTGTTGCAGAAAAGAACTGCAGCTGACACAGACTTTGACGATTCCTGAGGCCCAGGAAAACGAAGACAACAGCGACCCTTTACCCTACACTCTATGGCCGTCAATTCCCACAGGCCATAGTTTAGCCTCACCCACACCTGGAACATATAGTGATGTAACAAGCGTTCACTAAATTGAGGTAAATGTGGATGATTAAGCTTTTTCAGTAGAGGTGTCAAAACTCCTGCAACTTATCCAGCTGGTACAGTTGAGACAAATTCTTTCTTAATTGAAGCAGATGCTGGTTCATTGGATGAATGTACTATGGGATTTTTAATTTCCAATTAAGTACATACTCCAGCATATACAGAACTTCGTAAAGCAGAAGAAAAACGAAGTAGTTAGGAGATATAACTTCCTGAAAGTGAAGCAAGAACAAGAATTTTTGAACTAGATCTCGCTGAAGAACAACCAGAAGCAACATGAAGTTATTCTACATGTGACAGATGCAACTGAAAGTGGCTAAGATGGAAATCAAAACCACTATTGCCAAATGTTTAGCCAAATGAGGGCTCTACACAATTGCTAAAGGGTTTTGCAGATATACTAATGATGATATAGGACTTCAAGCAAGGAAAGGTGTTGCATGAAATGCTTGGACTGAAGATACACTTGAAGGAGGGAGCACATTCATTCACAATATATACTCTACGTGTTATTCCCTTGGCATGGCAGGAAGAGCTAAAGAAGGAACTTGAGGCAATGGTCACAGAGGGAATCATAAAACCAACAGGAGATGAGCCTATGAGTTGGTCTCACCTGCTAGTTGCAATTGGCAAACCCAAGGGTGGTGTTAAGATAACAGTGAACCTGACAAACTTAAATGACTAGGTGTTATGCCAAGCTTACCCATCTGCTCCACATGCTGCTGTTGGGAGTGTTCATCTAAGAGCTTGATATTTTACGAACCCAAATACCTTACGCAGATCCTGGCAAATCCCACATGAAGAGGAGGACTAACAATATGATGCAAGATGGACGGCATCATTTTTGCCTTGGACCAGTTGGATTCACTACCACAGGAGTTCACACAGCCCTGGAAAATTGAAAAATGTTAAAATTGTGGATGGCATATTATGGGATTCTGACTAGGAAACACATCTTCGACGCGTCCTCGATGTTTTGCTGCAATACCGAGAGTAAGATATTAACCTTAATGCAAAAAAATTCTGTCTAGCAGTGCCATCAGTGAACTTCGACTATACCTAACATCGCAGAGTCAGCAGAATGACTGAGACCACTAATGAGCTCATTGTGAATTTTGTATGGACAGCAGATCATGATGTATTTGAACAAATGAAGATAGCCTTGTTTTAGCCTTCTGTTCTTGCCCAATTTGACCCTGCTTGGAAACTGTACTACAAACCGACGCGTCGCACCTGTACGGTGTGGGATATGCTCTACTGCAAGAAAACAATAAAATAAGTTGGCGCCTCATCCAGTGTGGTTCAAGAGTTTTAGGAGAGGTCGAGTCACATTATGCAATGATTGCATTGGAACTTGTAGCCTTGGTATGGGTATGGCTAAATGTAGATTTCATCTAACCCAGCCCCGTTTTTCTCTAATTATGGATCATCGACTATTGGTGCCGATTCTAAATTCATATATGCTAGATGCAATAGAGAACCCATGACTCTAGTGACTGAGAGAAAAAAATGCCACATATATATTCACCTGGATCATCTGACACCTTAAGAAAATGAATCTGAAAAGCGAGATGACCCACCATGTAAGGAGCATAACAACACAACAACGGCTTTTGTCCTGTTGAAGGTACTAAGGTACTACCTCAGCACCATAGAACAGTAGCCCAGTGATCGACGAGATGAGGCCAGTATCTCATAGTGACCAGTATCTCATAGAGATGGTTACTAAAAGATTTCCCACCAACCGTTATGAACTGGATAGCGACTTTTACCCGTTTTGGAAAGAGCAGGATAAGTTCTACACAGATTGTTAATTTGAACTCTTTGGAGTGAGAGTTGTAGTCCCCTCTGCTCTTTGAAGTGTGACAGTGCGAAGTGTGAGAGTGCATGCATGCTTGTGTGCGTCAGCGAACCATTTGGTTTACCCGGACGACCCATTTCCCTTGCTTCGAACATGAAGAAAGCCATAGTCGGTGGTCGCCGTTATATGGTCAGCCACTTGGCTCCGAACTCCACACCGATGAACATTGTAAGTATACCTCTAGATTTATATATCTTTTTAGTGACTTATTTCAAATGGTTTTCGCTTTCAGCCTCCTTAATTTAGGCATAAGGTGGACGAATCTCAGGCCGCATTACCTGGCTGCAAGCCGTGCCTGTGTACTCTGGCTGCATAGCTTACCGTGGCTGCATACCATGGCAGTATATCGTGGCTGCATACTTTTGAGTACATACTGTAATATCCCGGTCTGCAGAATCCTGGGCTGTATGACCCCGGACCACTTGACCCAGGCTGGAATAGTGCTTATTTTTGATGTGTAAATACGACTTGTGTTGTGCGAATATATATGAAAATGTATATATTGAAGAAAATATTGAATTGTCTATTTTTCTCTTGAAGCAATTTATTTCCAAGAGGATATATAAAAAAAAAGAACAGTAGGTTAGCTCATGCTATCTGGAAAGTATTTACTTGTGAGATACTATGATTTAAATGAGAGGAAACCTCGTACAAGTGGCGCAGTGAGTAGGATCCTCTGATAGATTGCACAAGGGCTAATATATTTTTATTCATGCTTTACATTTGTATCATCTAAGATTGTAATGTGGTATCCGGACAGGTGGCTGGTCATATAAAGGTGAGTCGGTAAACCAAATGGAGGAATGTGATGTGAATGGTCCAGGTTGTGGTGAAGGAGTGTGACGACTTGCTAAGTTGTATATTTAATATACATAATATTGCGTCATACGCGTGCGGATTAAGAGTAAATTTTAATTCAACCGTGCCTCTTTTTCGCCGTTGTGTTGTGGTGTATTTCGCCACTTGTTACGTATTCAGGGATAAGTATTGTAATACTCATTGGTTATACGTTCGGGAGAACAGTCTTGGTGTATGTTGAAGACTGTGGTGTGCCTACGGGCGTTGTAAAATGCAGTAACTATGTTCGCTATATTTTAAATACGATGGATTGTAAACCTTTGTATAATTCATCCGTTGCTGTTAACAATGTTTTATCGCTTATTATTCGTACTTGCTTGTGAACTGTGCTTGTTCATTCAAAATATACTGCTCGCGTTAAGTTGGTGTGTATAACCGGTAATTACGTAAGGCGATGTTTTGTTGTAAGCAGTTGCGCTAAGCTTTTATGTTAAGTATCTTTCAAAATAAGAATGTATATCAAGTTTTAAAATTCGCTTATTGTTAAAGGAAATTAGAACTTAGTAATCATGTCTATCGACCTAATTGAACTTGTTAAATGCGCTTAAGATGCGAGTCTATCCGCCGCAGATATTATTACTTTAGTTGCGAAAGAAGAGGATAGATATAAGCAAAGGATAGACAGAGAAGAAAAGCAAAGACAAAGAGATGAAAGGCAAATGGAGAGAGATTTAAAAAGAGGAGAGTTAGAAGCACAGGAGAGGGAGAAACAGCCAGAACACGAGACGCGCGAGTCAGACAAACAGCAAGCCCACAAGTTAGCTCTTGCTCAGTTGCAATCGGAGACGAGCACTCGCAATGAAAGCGCTGTCGAAGGTTCATATCCGGGGTTGAAAATGCCCAAGTTTGATGACATAGACGATTATTTACGCAGATTTAAGAAACTGGCTTGTTGGCAAGGGATGGAATTCGCAGAATTTTCATGTATACTTAGGTTCTATGTTGGGGGGCAAAGCCTTGAAGATATACGTAAGTCTGCCAAATGACGTTCAAGAAAATTACGATCTGTTAAAAGACACCTTATTGAAAGGTATAATGTTAATATTGATTCCTACCATAAGAAGTTTAAGGAGAGTAAGGTGGGTGAAAACGAGATGTCCATACAATTAATGTCTCGGCTGATTAGATATTTGGATAACTAGCTAACTATGAGTGACGTCACGAAGAACTACGAGGAGCTGTTTGACTTCTTAATTCGCGACCAGATGTTAAACAATTGTCCTTTTGAACTTCTCGTTTTTCTCAAGGAGCGAGTCTTTGAAATTACTCTTGAAATGGCGCAGCCGATGGGTTTCGTAGTGCACACAAATCTGTCAAAATCCGTAAATTGCCTATTAAGGAAGATCCGGATACAAAGAACAGTATAAAGTCTGGCATTAGGGATAAGATCGTGTGTCACCACTGTTCAAAGCCAGGTCATATACGTCCTTTTTGGCCTGACTTAATGCCTGGTAAAAGCAAGTCCTCTCAGAGGGTCAACTTTGTGACCTCTCTCCCAACAATAATATGACGTGCAAGGGAATGTTATACAATAGACCCGTGCATTTGCTCTTTGATTCTGGCTGTTCGTCTATCATCGTTAAAGAATCGCTTATCCCGGCCACGGTGAAGCGGCTGTATGATTACCTGGGAGTGGGCCGGACTTTTCCAACTGTGCGTTGTCTCATAAAGAGCGAATTTTTGAGTGGGTGGTTCAACGTTGTTGCTGCTCCTATTAAATTCACCGATGTTCTTGTGGGTATGGTGTCGGGTGTCTCAGTGCTATCAGTGAATAACCCTAACCTTAATGTATCGGTAAATTCTTCTAACCGCGCCGATATCGGTAATACAGTTGTCACGAGATCTGCTAAAGTAAAGGACGATACCGAACCAGCAGAACTGACCGTTTCTAATTTTCAGTTTGATAATATATCTAAGGATGAATTTCTGAGGGTTCAGACTGAATGTTCTTCTCTTGAAAATATCAAAGCTAAAGTAAAAGGTAAAAGGTAAAGGTAAATGTAAAGAGTCGTTCTGTAAAATACGAAATCGTGAAAGGCCTTATTCACCGATTGTGCGTTACAAGCAAGCATGATCATGAAGTCGGTGTTAAACAGTTGCTAGTACCTCGGAAGATTGTCAATGTGATTCTTTCAACCGCTCATGACTCTCCTCTGGCAGGTCATTTTTCTCACAGGAAAACCGCGGACAAGATTTTCCATAATTTTTTCTGGCCAGGTGCGGGAGCGGAAATAAAACGGTACTGTCGTTCATGTCACGTGTGTCAGAAGACGGCTCCTAAAGGTTAAATAGGGAGAGCACCCATGGTTCAGATGCCGATACTAAGCGAGCCATTTGCCAGGGTTGGAATTGATCTTGTGGGGCTGATAACACATGCTTCTAGCAGAAGCCATAAGTATATACTAACGCTCATTGATATGGCAACTAGATTCCCGGAAGCAGTGCTCTTACGGAATATAGACACCGACACTGTAACCGAGACTTTGCTAAGTATTTTTTCATGTGTTGGAATACCGAAAGAAATACTTTCAGATCGTGGAACCCAGTTCAAATCAGATTTAATGGCAGAGATAAACAGACTGCTCTCTATACAAGCATTATTTACGAGTCCATATCATGCATGCTGCAATGGAACTGTAGAGAGATTTCACGCAGTGTTAAAGTCCATGCTTAAGAAACTCTGCGGAGAAGGACCCCACGATTGGGATCGCTACATCCTGTCAGTTCTATTTGCGTACCGCGAGGTTCCTAATGATGCTCTGAAATTCAGTCCATTTGAGTCGTTGTACGGTCGCAAAGTGCGCGGTCCACTGTCCATTCTTCATGATATATGGACCAGAGACGACATTAATGATGACACTAAAAGCACTTATCAATACGTTCTTGATTTGCGATCCCGATTAGAGGAATCCGCCCAGTTAGCTTCATCCCATGCAGATGTTTCTGGCTAGATGTATAAAGCTCATTTTGACAGAAGTGCTAAAATACGCAAATTAAGCAAAGGCGACGAAGTACTTGTTTTGCTTTTCAAAGTAAAGGTTAGTTCGAAAAAGAGATTGTATCACATAAACATGCTAAAGCAATATGCGAGGCGTGATGATATTTCTTCTTCTTCACAAGTATGCCAGGTGTGCGTCGTAGACGATTTTCCAACATCCGAGGAAAAAGCGAATTTTGACTTGTACGAGGCTAGTGAATGCAAAGTTAATATTAATCCTAAACTGCCCTGTGAGCAGACAGCAGAGTTAAAACAGCTAGTAGCTGAATTCTTTGACGTATTTTCAGACAAACCAGGAGTAACCAGCACGGTCATACATGACATTGAATTGACAACAATTGCCCCGGTTCATACTAAGCCGCATTCTATTCCCCATCATCTCCGAAAAGCTTTTGATGAGGAAGTGGACAGTATGCTAGCTTTAGGCGTTATTGAACGATCTACTTCTCCCTATTGCTCACCCGTTGTGATAGTTAAAAAGGGCGATCATTCATGGCGCTTTTGCGTAGATTTTCGAGCTCTGAACGACGTGAGCATTTTCGACGCAGAACCAATGCCAACGATGGATGAAGCGTTAGGTAATTTTGTGGGAGACGTTTACTTTACTGAATTAAATCTTTGTAAAGGGTATTGGCAAATTCCCTTATCACAAAAAGCAAAACTGTACACAGCTTTTGCTACTCCTAAATATGGACTTTTGCAGTTCAAGAAATTTCCGTTTGGTTTACGCGCGTGCTAGTTTTATTAGATTAATGCGTAACGTTACTGTAGGCTTAACGAAAGTAGAGTGCTACTTTGATAATTTGGTGGTACATAGCTCGTCATTTCATAAGCACTTAGTTCATATAAGGAATCTTCTGGAAAGATTGCGTGAGCACGGGTTAACTGCTGGGTCTAGCAAGTGTTTTCTAGCTTTCCCCAAATATCTTGGTGAGAAGGGCCTGAGTACCCTTCCAGATAAGGTTGATGCAATTGAAAGTATGCCGATGCCTGAACTTAACCCCTGAACATCTTAAGATAATCGACGAATTAAAATATATGTTAGCCAATGCTCCAATCTTAACTCTGCCTGACTATGAAAAGACTTTTTATCTCCGAACAGACGCCAGCGACACTGGTCTTGGGGCGGTGTTGTTGCAGAATGTGGATGATGTTCTCATGCCAATCGCTTACGCGAGTAGAAAGCTCTTGAACTCGGAACGTCGTTATGCCGTAATAGAAAGAAAAGCTTTAGCTATCGTCTGGGCTATTTAGAAGTTCTGGTGTTATCTTTGTGGCCGCGAGTTTGTCTTGCAGATCAATCAACAACCATTAACTTATATGAAGAATATATGAAGAACAGCAATGGTCGTGTTATGCGTTGGTCACTGGCTCTCCAGCCGTATGCATTTACGATAGAGTATATCAGAGGTCAAGATAATGTTGGTGCAAACATACTTAGTCGACGCTCAGTGTAAATTTGATTGTATATATCACATGGTAATTTAAGTGAAACCCCACTTTCACTTAAAATCGTATGATTTTAAGTCAAAATGGGAGGCTTTGTACAGTGTTTGGTGAAGGTTTCCCTTATTTTGTCTTGTGTGCGAAGTTAGAGAGTGCGTGCGTGCTTGTGTGTGTCAGCGAACCATTTGGTTTACCTGTACGACCCATTCCCCTTGCTTCGAACATGAAGAAAGCCATGGTCGGTGGTCGCCGTTATATGGTCAGCCACTTGGCTCCGAACTCCACACCGATAAACATTGAAAGTATACCTCTATATTTATATATCTCTTTAATTGCGAAAATTGTAAGTGGAAATCAAATGACGTAACAAATGAAGTGATTTAGTGATAATACAAGTAACTTATTTCAAATGGTTTTCGCTTTCAGCCTCCTTAATTTAGATGGACGAATCTTAGGCCGCATTACCTGGCTGCAAGCCGTGCCTGTGTACTCTGACTGCATAGCTTACCGTGGCTGCATACTTTTGAGTACATACTGTAATATCTAGCTGTAATATCCCGGTCCGCAGAATCCTGGGCCGTATGACCCCGGGCCACTTGACCCACTATTCCAGGCTGGAATAGTGCTTACAAGATTTTCTTTATTTTTGATGTGTAAATACGACTTGTGTTGTGTGAATATATATGAATATATATATATATATATATGAATATATATATGAATATATATATATATATTGAAGAAAATATTGAATTGTCTATTTTTCCTTTGAAGCAATCTATTCCCCAGAGGATATAAATAAAAACAACATTGGAAATACCAATACAGAGGCTTTTAGAAACATCCTCATGTGGCTGATCTCCAGCACAGATACTTTACAGGCAACCTTTAAGGTCTGGAATGTATTTACTTGCGAAATACTATGATTTAAATGAGAGGAAACCTCGGACATATCTCGAATCCTAGTGATACATGATAAGACCCCTTCTAGACCCTCCGAGTCAGTATCGGCTGAACTCTTTAGCGTTGCCAGAAAACAATTAGTGTTATACATTGATATATTGTCTGGATGATCAGTCATAGCTTACTATGGCAATGATAGAACACAGTCCTATACGACCCGGTTCTTCAGGTAGATCTTCAGAGATTGTGGTGTTCCTGTACTTTGAATGGATGGAGGTATCTTGTTCATTAGCCATGAATTCTAGGATTTCCTCTGTAGATGGGGAGTTTTTCATAATATATCCACATCTTATTACCATCAGATGCAGCTGTTAACTCAATGTAGCGTCAGATATTGAATGTGGCACCTAATGAAAATACCAATACAGAGGCTTTTAGAAACATCCTCATGTGGCTGATCTCCAGCACAGATACTTTACAGGCACCCTTTAAGATCTGGCGTCCCCTCCTGTGTCAAATCGTTTGCATCAGATGGCTGGCGAAAGCAGAAGACTGTGAACAATGTGTGGTGACTCGTCAAGAAGCCGCCTCAGCACAGTACAGCACGAAATCTCCCACCCCTAAAGTTGAAATTTAACGTCCATGTACAAGACCCTGTGGCGAATCGTTCGGACAGACTAGGTGTTATGATGGGTTAAGGTAAGACAAGAGACTACCTCATACAGTGTGTTCTGTGGTGCAGCAGTAGCGATCTCGTCTAGCAATCTTGCTGGCCTGCGTTCAAATCCCTCGCTGCCAGTGAATGGTAACCCCGGCCATTCCTTGCACACAAGGGAAACAGACTGTATGTCACACCAATAATATCCATTATAACAAATAGAATTAAACTAAACTTATAAAACATCAGGAAGAGTTCTCTGGCGAAATCGACGTTTCTTGAGAGCAGTACCAACCCCGAACTCTGATACTATGGTGGACTTACAACCAGAGAATAACAATCCAATGGCGTCCAAAGATGATGAATGTACTATGCTCCGACCCCATGACGACATCGCAGAATACAGCAAGATGATTCAAGACGACGATCTTAGCGAATTGCACAGCGTTCAAAAAGACGTTTATGAACGTGTAAAGGGGGGAAATGTGATATATTCACATCTTCTTTAAGTGTATGAAACAGCTAGCTGCCAAGCCTCAAAGCCAAGGGAACAGATATGTTTATAAATATACATGTATAAGTGCACATATTAGTGTAAGGAATATGTGTTACCTAATGATAATAAAGCTAGAGCCATAGCCTCGCACGTCAGAGAGATGCTCCACCGACTCATATACACACAACGCTCAAGTCTTTGTTATTTGTCATCATACCCAGCCTTTTCCATGAATGTACTTCGTGTATGGACGTATAGTGCGTCAGTGAAGCCACCATGCCCACAAAAGACTCTGAAGGAACGCGAGGACGGTCGTGAGCAAGAAAATTTGGCGCCTAAGGGACTAAGGGCCACTCTCGGACAGGACGCCCATTAAAGATAGCGCCGTAAATATGACTCGTCGAGGACAAAGACGGACGCGTAGAAACCATTAGGTGAGCGGAGATCGGGGTCTGGGAGGAGGCTATGCCACGGAGACACAGAGGAAATGGATGGTTGAGGCGGAAGGAGGGTTGCAAAGGGCGGCTTCACATCGCCATCAGCATCAGGAAGATGAACAATGAAATGTATGGGATTTCTCAGGTCCCCTAAAAAAAGAAAGAAAAAAAAAAATTATCCTCCAGGACTCCATATCGATACTTTGGATAGATTTCGACTATTGCATGGCTGTCACTAAGCATACTAAACGAGTGCCCAGAAACACTGGGTATAAGTTGGGATGCATAAGGAGCAACTCTCATCTCCAGGACGGAAGAGCAGTTGCTGTCCTTTAAAAGGCACAGCAATTGCTGATGGAATACAACTCGCATGCTTGACTATCATGTCCGCCGTTTTACAAAGCGCCAAACGAGACCAAAAAGTCAACCATTAGGAAAACCAAGTCCCATTTATGACTTGCAAATCACGCTTGCAAGCTTCAAACATCATTCAAATCAATTTATTCGTCACAAGTAGCAACAGCAACACGTGGCATCATCTGAATTTTCCCTTTCCAAGAACGAAGTCTGTGGAACCATTTGGTGAAGACTATCAAATACAACTTTTTTCATGTCGAAGATCCGGGTAACCTCTTAGATGTCAGTTGTGTAGATAATCATTCAAGATATCCATTTCATTAGTTTTAAAGTACTAATTTTAGTATATTTAGTTCTCTATCTCCAGCAGTTGCAAGATAAAAATGATCCACAAGATTTGCATTTGTTATAGATAGCATCAAGGTTTAATTAAATCCTGAGAGAGAGAGAGATTAAATGATGGAGATATTTAAGATATCTAATATACATTAAAACAGACAGTAAATGACTAACAAAGCTGATATAAAATTAGCATGATGAAATCATAATTCTAGTACCCTTTATACGCTGTCACGCCCATTCCAATCTGGCTTTGATTGGCATAGTTTGATTAAATGAATGAGCAATACTGTTTTAGATTTTTCTGGTTTAAAAATAATGGTGTTGAGTATGATAACATTATTTTATCGACCTGCAATGCCTTTTTCGAGAGCGAGAGCCAATGCCCTATCTTTTATGTTTGCAAAAAAACTTGCAAAAATTCGTTCTGGCGAATAGCCAATCATTGAATCAAGTTTTATGTATGTTGGCAAAAGTCAATTTCACTAACAGAACACCACGGACATAAAAACATGCATACATATAAGTAAGTAGAAAACAAATTTTAAAAATGAATAGAAATTTAGATAACAAACAAATAAATACACACAAACACACACACACACACACACACACACACACACACACACACACACACACACACACACGGACACACACACACACTCACATATGTAGATATGTACATCTAAACATATGTATATATATGTTTGTAGATATATACATATAGCTTATAAATATATATGTATATATATACACATATATATGTATGCATATATATACATATGTTTATATATACACAGTACATGTATATATATATATATATATATATTTATATACATATACATATATACATACATATATGTAAATATATATATTTATACATGTTGTGAGGTTTTCAACCTCCTTCCCCCCCCCACACTATACCCACTACCTATCCCCCCCCCCCTTCCTTGCTCCAATCCTTCTACCCCTCTCGTCCCCTTATCCGCACCCTCTTCCTGTCCCCTCGCTTTTTCTCTTCTCTCTCTACTTCCACGGTAGCTTCTTCCTCTTTTTCTTTTCCTTGCTTGTTCTATCTTTTACCACTATCCCTACTCTATCTTGCCCCCATCCTATCCTTATCCTGCCCTGTATCCTGCCGCATTTCCCCCTCGTACCCCTCTTATTCGCACCCTCTTCTTGTTCCTTCGCTTTTTCACTTCCTTCTGCTTCTACGTTAATTTCCCACTTTTCCATTCCTTTTTCCCCTTTACCCTACCTTCTACCTTTAATCCTATCCTCTCCTACTTCCATCCTATCCCTATCCTACCCAGCATCCTGCCGAAATCCACAGGGCGAGTCGAGCACAGCCGGACCACTTCCCTCTGCCAGCCTCCTTTTTACGCATTTTATATTATATTTTTATTAATGAATCGCAGCAGATTCTTTTACGTCTTATTTTACCATAACTATAATTCTTTAACTATTTCTTTTAATGTTTAATTGTTTTTGTGATTGGTTTTATCTTTTGTACATTTTATTTTATTAAAACCATTCTTATTTATTGTTCTATGCAATTTATGTGCTACGCTGACGTCCGTGGGGGTTAATGTAACCCCCACGTTCATGCTAAATAAAGGAAGTGGATACTCTGACTGTGCTTTGACTACCCTTTGGATTTACCTGTCTGGATTTTACACCGTGGATGCCGAAACAAAGTTGTACTGCCCCTTTTACTTGCCCAGGTGTATTTAGGTTGGACGTGCCATTTTACTATTTTACATTCACTGTGAACCATGTGTGCTACTTCGACTTTTACTTTTTACTTTCTCTGAATTTTACTTACTTTAATCTTGTCCTTTTACTGTTTACTCTTATTCATGCTCATACCTTTTACTGTCTTTTACTTGAGCTTTTACTTCCCTCATTTTACCTTTTACTCGTTGTATCTTAGATGTTAGTTCTTGTTATTGTTTTTAAGCCCTTCTGGCGTATTTTTATTCAGTCATAAGCCCCTCTGGCAATTGTCTTTTACTTATTAGTTTGTTTTACTTTGGTGCCTTCTGCACGGGTTTTTTTTCATTTTAGATTTTGTATGTTTTTGTGTTGCTTCTTCATATTGGTCACGCTCCTGGTAGGCCTGCATCTCCGGGGATAATTGGCTTGTGAGGTCGTGTGGGTTCTGAGCCTTCAGCCTGATCCCCTCACCCCCTTTTTCGAGGAACGAACGGGGCCCCATCATTTTCCTTGGCCCCTAAGCCTGAAGCTTCCCGCCTCACGGGTGGCCTCTTTTGGGTTCCTCTCTCATATAACCTTACAGGTACACCCCATTTTTGGTGGCAGCGGTGGGATCTACCAGTAGTGTATTTATGAGTTTCTCTGCTCGTTGACTAATATGAAGATTTTTTAAAGTCCAGCATTTAGCTTCTTCCTGTTAGGTTAGTTTTAGTAGTTTTAGAAGAGCCACGTTTCTTGTTTTATGTTCTGTGTTTTGTTTTATTTCAGATTGCGTAGTGTTTTAGAATTTTTTGAGCGAGGCTTTTCTCTTTCAGCATTTTATGTCTTGTTTTTTACTAATGCCCGCTCACCAGTTAGTTTTACTTTGTGGCTCTTGCTAGGTATAGGGACACTTTCATTTTACCGTGTTCTAATCTTTCCTTTTACCCCTGCTAATTTTACTTTATCCCCTGTGTACACTTGGTTCTTTGTGTTTTTTTTTTCGTGTTTACCCAGTTTACGGGCAGTTTGTCATTTTTTAGCTTTCATGTGCCAGCATTTGGCCTCAGTTGAACACGCATCACCGTTCACTCTGTTTTGTGGGTCAGTCAGTATCTCTGGCCCCCTTTTTTTTTTTTTGGTTGTTTGTGATTGAGCTGTACAGCTCTTTTGTGTGGGGATTTGTTCCTTTGTTTCCATGCTCTGTACTATGCCTGGACGTGGGAGGTATTTACGAAGCACCAAGTCAGCGAGCCAGCCAAGCTCACGTACTTCTTCACCTGACCACCGTGCATCCCTCCCAGTTGTAGTTCTGCAGGGTCCTAATAGCCAGGTACAGGACGCAGTAAGAGCCGTAGAGGGGGAAGTTACCATCATGGAGGAAATGCTGCAGAGGATGATGGACCTCGTAGCCCAGAACAGGGACGAACTCCTCCGCAGGATGGAGGAAATCTCTCGCAAGAGTGAGGACAGGCTACAACGACTGGAGGACCAACTTCAGGCAAGGACTGCTCCTACCGAGGCGGTGGTATCCCGCAGTAATGGGAGCCAGGCTCCCTCAGCAGCACAGCCTGAGGAACAGCCAGCGGATATTCCACTCCCTCATATTCGACTAGTCACCACACCACCTGCGGCCAGGAGTGCTAACCCCATTCACCAAGCAGCTACCAGCGAAGACCTCCGGGAATGGCAGCGGCAACTGGAGGAGAGGGAGAGACGTCTGCAACTGCAAGAGCAGGCTCTTTTACAGAGGCAGCCAGATGGTCAGCAACCGCCAGTGTGCAGAAGAGGGGAAGCAGCACGGGGCGACTTAGCAGCATACCCTGGGTCCTCTTCCCATTTACGGGAGGCTAACCAGACATTCCCTGAGCCGGCCGCAAGACTGACCACACCGTCGCGCACAAGGTACGGTGAGGAGCCAGCACAAGACCACCTTCGATGCCAACCGCCTTTCAGAGATGCAATCCCGTATCTGGTGTCCCGTGAATCTATACCTCATTTTAAAGGGGAAACCTCTGCTTGTGAGCCCCTGAAAAGAAACCAGGAGGTGGAGAGCTACATTCGGGCTATTGAAAACCTGGTAAGGCCCCCAACCGATGACACATACATCCGGGCTGCAAGAGCAAGTTGTCGGGGCAGAGCGGAGACCATCATCAACTCCGAGAGTTTTGACGGGATACAGGATTGGGACACTTTCAAGCGGCAGCTGAGGCGTAAGTTCAGGGGCACGTACACTGCCTCTGATTTTTTCAAAGTGCTCTACGACCACAGCATGAGTGAAAGGCAGGCTCCAATGGACT
The DNA here is from genome assembly GCF_019202785.1 of Penaeus chinensis. Lineage (NCBI taxonomy): Eukaryota > Metazoa > Arthropoda > Malacostraca > Decapoda > Penaeidae > Penaeus > Penaeus chinensis. The sequence continues at coordinate 12,743,752 of NC_061858.1, forward strand.
TCTTCCTTGAGGTGGAGGCGTCGGTCTTCCAAGGCTACCGGGACCACCGAGGAGCTGTTGGAGAGCCTTCAGAGCTGATCAGGCGGGTCTTCCTTGCTGGATTACCTTCCACTCTGCGGGATCTCCTTGTTCTCAAGGATGATTGCTCGCCAATCCAGCTGGCAGAAACCGCCCAGAAGCTCTGGAACTCAAGGTATGGCATCCGGCATGGCAGCTCCAACACTCGCCATCAGTCTCCAAATGACCTGCAGGAAGAGGAGTACCAGGTTCGATGTCGCACCCCAGACCGTCCACCCCGTGCACGAGACCGCTATGACCTGTTTCCTCTAGCTGCATCACTTCCACCTGCTCGGCCTCTGTCCTCATCTCCAACATCACGGCGTAACGTGTGGTGTGAGTACCATCACAGTTCGACCCACAGCACCCGGGAATGCAGGGCTGCCGCCCGCCAACCATCACCCTCAGCCTACTCTTGTTTCCGGTGTGGTAGAAGCGGTCACCTCTCTCGTGAGTGCTCCTTTCCGAGAGGCCAGGAAGGAAGGGTTCCCAGCTTCACTGGCAACTTCTCAGGAGGGAACCCACACACGCTCTATCGCAGTCCAGACAAAGCAGTTGCAAGCAGCAGCAGTGAGTACTCCAGCAGTCGGCGGACGGCCAGTCGTGGCACTCAGTGTTGATGGGAAGACTCTCCTCTGCTTCATTGACACTGGGTCTCAGGTCACTCTGGTCAAGCCTAGTGCCTTGGAAGAGATTGATCCGTCAAACAAGCTCCGACATCATACTTCCAGCAAGACTCTCCAAGGTGTCTCAGGAGATCCTTTCCATCCAGCTGCAGAGGTTACGCTCTCCTTTAACATCAGCAAGGATCTCCTGGTACTTCACTGTACCATAGTAGCTGACCTTTCGTTCCACGGTGATGTACTCCTTGGGACAGACTTCTTGCGACGCCTAGACTTCACTTTACAGTCTGAATCGGAGTCATCTCATGGACTACTGATTCTAGGAGGTTGTGAGTTGTCGCTCCTGTATACCGACGCCTCATTCCCTGCAGATTAGCCTGGTTGACACAGACCTAGCTGATGTTCGTACTGGACTTCAAAGGCCCATCCGCCCATCTACTCCACCAGAAGCTGCAGTACACCTTGCAAGACCCACTGAGATCCCGCCACATTCAGGTCGCTTTCTAGAAGGCTGCATCTCTCGCCTTGGACAGACAGATGGAGATGTCGTTTTAACACCTGCTGTGACTGATGAACTAACCCTACCGCACCTTGTTACGACCGCCACTCGACGACGATGCTCCATATGGGCCCTGAATCACACTTCACGGCCATTAGTATTGAAACAGGGTACAAGACTTGGGACCGTCACACCTCTAGGAGAGGTCTGCAGTGCTCCCCAGTCCATCAAGAAGCCTGACCAGCCACGGGCACAATCAACCTTCAGAGACACAGCTGCCAGGAATCATGTACCTCCTGTCAGGACTGGCCTTGAGGAGGAACTCGATTTCACCGAGGATAGGATCCATACAGCCCCTGGGTCTACAGGTATTGCTGCTGCCGGGCAAGACAGGTGTCTCTTCAGTCCAGGAACTCCAGTAGCTCAAGGCCTGGGATGTTCATCAACCTCTGCCATGACAGAGCCGAGGTCTACATTTCAAACTGAAGAGGAGAGCACATTCATAACTGCTTCTGCCATCACAGAGCCGAAGCACTTCACTGAATCCTCCTTGTTACCTGACGGAGCTGTTGAACCCGAGATGGAATGGGACGATTCCTCTACCTATTTACAAGACATTCCAGAAGAAGACTGGGATATCGAGGGTGCTTTCTTACCACCATCTGAAGCTGTTGCCACATGCGAAGCTGTTGTAGAACCAGGTGATGACAATGAAGCTAATGGTATACCTGACCTTGACCAGCTTTTGTAGCAGTTCCAGGAGCTGTTATGCATCGGAAGATGAGGACGACGCAGTATCAGAAGCACCAGATGTTCCTGACTTTGACGCAGATGTTCCCATTGACCCTTCCCAGGACCCTGATGTTGAGGATGTCGATCCAGATGGACCAGCCGACTTCAATAGTGGACCTGATGCTGATGTGACCCAGGAACCGTCCTCCAGTGCTGCACCTGCTCCAGACGTGTAGCTGTTCAGGGCTGTGGCTCCTTTTCCGGCCCCTTCTCGTGGCTGGGCTGCTTTTAGTCACAAGCCTGTGTTTGTTTTGTGTTTTACTTTCATTTTACTGTTTTTACTGTTCATTTTTATTTACTTGTGTTTGTGTGTTCAGTGATGCGTGTCATGCACGTCCAGCTGAACATGCACCCGTAACTTTTGAGGCAAGTAATCGGGTTCAGGCCTTCCTTGTTTCTCTTTCCAGGTGTGTCTCCGATGTCCTCTCCGACCCCGTGGTATGGGAGGGTTGTGAGGTTTTCAACCTCCTCCCCCCCCCCTATACCCACTACCTATCCCTCCCCCCTTCCTTGCTCCGATCCTTCTATCCCTCTCGTCCCCTTATCCGCACCCTCTTCCTGTCCCCTCGCTTTTTCTCTTCTCTCTCTACTTCCACTGTAGCTTCTCCCTCTTTTTCTCGTTGTCTTTGCTTGTTCTACCTTTTATCTCTATCCCTACTCTATCCTGCCTCCATCCTATCCCTATCCTGCCCTGTATCCTGCCGCATTTCCCCCTCGTACCCCTCTTATTCGCACCCTCTTCTTGTTCCTTCGCTTTTTCACTTCCTTCTGCTTCTACGTTAATTTCCCACTTTTCCATTCCTTTTTTCCCTTTTACCCTACCTTCTACCTTTAATCCTATCCTCTCCTGCTCCCATCCTATCCCTATCCTACCCAGCATCCTGCCGAAATCCGCAGGGCGAGTCGAGCACAGCCGGACCACTTCCCTCTGCCAGCCTCCTTTTTACGCATTTTATATCTGTACCACGCTGGCTCTTCTTTGTACATGTTTTACTTGTATTTACATCCTTTTTGTATTGTTTTTAAATAAACTTTTGAGATCCTTAGTTATCCGTGCATAGTTTACGAAGATTTTGATGTGCGGATAACAGACATCCATATCTGCTGCGTCTGCATCTTTCTTTTCATGTGTTTTTTTTTATCTTTTGTATTTTAAGCTCCGCTTTATTTTTGTATGGTTTCTTTTTACTTATTCATAATATTAATAACTCTTTTAAGGCGAGAGAAAGTTACTTATTTTAATATTTTTATTAATGAATCGCAGCAGATTCTTTTACGTCTTATTTTACCATAACTATAATTCTTTAACTATTTCTTTTAATGTTTAATTGTTTTTGTGATTGGTTTTATCTTTTGTACATTTTATTTTATTAAAACCATTCTTATTTATTGTTCTATGCAATTTATGTGCTACGCTGACGTCCGTGGGGGTTAATGTAACCCCCACGTTCATGCTAAATATAGGAAGTGGATACTCTGACTGTGCTTTGACTACCCTTTGGATTTACCTGTCTGGATTTTACACCGTGGATGCCGAAACAAGGTTGTACTGCCCCTTTTACTTGCCCAGGTGTATTTAGATTGGATGTGCCATTTTACTATTTTACATTCACTGTGAACCATGTGTGCTACTTCGACTTTTACTTTTTACTTTCTCTGAATTTTACTTACTTTAATCTTGTCCTTTTACTGTTTACTCTTAT
>NC_061858.1:12779925-12787425 GCF_019202785.1 Penaeus chinensis
GTGGTGTGGGTGTGAGTGTGTGTGTGTGTGTGTGTGTGGTGTGTGTGGTCTGTCTTTGGGTGTGGATGGGTGTGTGTGGGTTGTGAGGAGTGTGGGATTTGGGGGTGTGTAAATGTGTGAGTGTGTGTGAGTGTGTGTGTGATTGTGTGTGTGATGTGTGTGAGTGGTGTGGAAGTGGGTATGGGATCGAGTGTATGTGTGGGTGGTGTGGGGGTTGTGTGTGGTTGTGTGGATGGATGTTTGTGGGGTGTATTTTGTGTGTAGTGCTGGTGTGGGGAGTGTGGTGTGTGTGTGTGTGTGTGTTTGTGTGTCTGTGTGTGTGTGTGTGTGTGTGTGTCTGTCTATATTATATCTATATATCTCTATTTCTACTCTATGTTTGTGTGTGAGAGTGGTGTGTGTGTGTGTGTGTGTGTGTGAGTGGTATGTGTTGTGTCGTTTTGTGGAGGTGTTCGTGTGTGAGTGTGTGAGTGTGTGTGTGTGTTTCGTTGTATTGGTTTTTGTGTGTGCTGTGTGTGTGTGTGGGGGGGGGTGGAGGGTATGTGGTGTGTGTGTGTAGTGTGTGTGTGTGAGTGTGTGTGGTTCTGTGTGTGGGTGTGTGCGTGTGTGTGTGTGAGTCGTGGTGTGGAGTGGGTGTTTAGTGGGGTTTGTGTGGTGTGTGGGTGTTTCTGTCATGGGCGGGGGTGGTTTGGGTTAGTTTGTTGGAGGTGTGTGTGGGTGTTTAGTGTATGTGTGTGTGTGTGTGTGTGTGTGTGTGTGAGTGTGTGTGTGTTTGTGTGTGTTTAAGGCTGTGTGTAGTGTGAGTGTGTGTGGGTGTGGTGTGGGTGGGTGTGTGGGATATTGTGGTGTGTCTGTGTGTGTTTTTGGTTTTGTGTGTGTGGGTGGTTGTGTTGTGATTAGTTGTGAGTGTGTGGGTTGGTTTGTGTGTGTGTGAGTGTGTGTATGTGTGTGTGAGGGGGTGTGTGTGTGGAGTGTGACGTGGGTGTGATGTGATATGGTGCGTTGGTAGGGGTGGGTGGGACACTCACTCTACTCCTCTCGCACTGTCTGATGTGTTATGTGTTTGAGTGTGGTTTGATTGGTTTAGATAGTGTGTGTTATGAGTGTGAGTTGTGGGTGGGGTCAGGGTGGGTGTTGGGGGGGTTGTGGGGTGGTGGGGTGTGTGGGGGTGGGGAGTTGGGGGTGGGTGGGGGGGGTGGGTGTGGGTGGGGGGGGGGGGGGGGGTGTTTCTGAGTGGGTGTCGGTCGTGTTGAATGTTGATGAGTGTTGTGAGTCGAGAGCGGTTAGAGTGTTTTTTTGGGAGTTGTTGAATTTTTTGGTTGTTTTTGGTGGGTTTATATATATAGATACACACACAACACTTTTCTTCTCCTGTATTGATTGTAGTGTGTTAGTTTATTAGTAGTTATTTAGTGTTATAGTGTTGATATTGTGTGTAGAGAGAGATATATTGTATGAACTTTCATTTTGTATTCATGTATGGTAGATAAGTGTAGTAAGTGTGTGTCATGTGTGTGATGTGTATATATGGTGATATATGGCTTATTATTTATTACGCACTCAAACACTACAAACATACACTCACTCATCTCTTACTCAAGTCATCACTCACTCTCACCACACGCACTCACACTCTGACCGCTGAGGTTGTTGGTTAGGGGGGGGGGGGGTGGGCGGGAGTGCGGAAGGGGTTGGGGTTGGGTGGCAGAAGTGAGCGGGGGGGGGGGTGGGGGGGGGGGGGGGGGGGGGGGGGGGGGGGGGGGGGGGGGGGTGGGGGGGCGGGGGGGGGGGGGGTGTGGTAGAGTGTGTGGATGTGTCGGTGTGTGTGTGTGGCTGTGTGGGTGTTTGTGTGGGTGTGGTGTCGTAATTGTGTGTGTGTGTTTTGTGTGTGTTGTGTGTGTTTGTGGGTGTGTGTTGTGTGTGTGTGTTGAGTGTGTGTGTGTGTGGAGGGTGAGTGGTTGTGGGTGTGTGTGTGCTGGTGACTGTGTCTGGGTGGTGTTTGGGTGTGAGTTTGGGGGGGTGTGTGTGTGTGTGTTCTGTGTGTGAAGGTTTGTGTGTGTGTGTGTGTGTGTTGTGCAGTGTGTGGTTTCTAGATGTGTTCTATTCTTTTTGAATAATATGTACTCTATGTCTGGTATATCTACTCATAAATATGGTACTATATATATATCTCTCTATCTCTATGTGTGCTGTGTGTGTGTGGGGTGTGTCGTGTGTGTGGGTTTATCTGTGTGTACATATCTGGGCGTGGGGCTATTTGGTATGTGTGTTTCATTCTCACTATAACTATCTCTCTCTCGTTTTCACTGTGTGTGTGTGTGTGAGTGTGATGTGGTGTGTGTGTGTGGGGTGTATCATTGTGTCTATCGGTGTGTGGGGAGATCATGGTATGTGTGTTAATATCTATATCTCTCTATATATACTATATTTGTTGTGTGTGTGTCGTGTGTGTGTGTGTGTGTGTGTGTTTGTGTAGGGTGTGTTCATGTGAGTGTGTGTGTTTGTGTGTGTGTGTGGTTTCAGTCGTGTGTGTCGTGTGAGAGTGGGTGGACTTGTGTTGTGTATGTGTGTGTGTATGTGTGTGTTTGTTTGTGTTGTGTGGGTGGTGGGGAAGAGTTTGTGTGTGTTGGTGTGTGAGTTACTTGGGGTTTGTGGCTGGGTTGGATGCTGGGTGGGTCACTACACTATCAACTCTCTCCACTCATAACTCCTAATAAATATCTTCACTTCTGAGTGTGTGATGTGCGTGTGGTGTGTGTGTTGATGTGTTGGTGAGGTGTGTCGTGGCACTGTGTGAGTTGGTGAGTGTGGTGTTTGATGTAGGGATAGTTGTGGGATTGGCAAGTACTGTGTGTGTGTGTCGGTGTGTGTGTGTTGAGTGTGTGTTGGGTCGGTTTGAGTGTGAGTGTGTGTGGTGATCGTGTGTGTGTCGTGTGTTTGAGTGTGTGCTCTGTGTTTTGTCTTGTGTATGTCTCTCACATGTCTGTCTCTCTCGCTTTGTCTGGTTATTTGTGTGTGTGTGTGGTGTGTGTGTGTGTGTGTGTGTGTGTCGTGTTTGTGTATGTAGTGTGTGTGTCTCTGTGTGGGTGTTGAGTCTTGTGTGTGAGTTTGAGTGTGTTGGTGGGGGTGTGTGTGTGTAGTGTGGGTGTGTGTGGTGTGTGTGTGTGTGGGGGTGTGTGTGTGTGTCTCTCTGTATGGTTGGGGTTGTTACTGTAGGTTTTATTTGTGTGTTGGAGTGTGTGTGGGTGTGTGAGTGTGTCTTATGTGTGAGGGTATGTGATGGGTCTATTAGAGTGACACATCTGTCTCTATCACTCTCTACTCACTCTCTCATCTCTCTCTCATCTCTCTCATATGGTTAGACGGGAGTGACACTTGACAGGTGTGTTATTGTGAGTGTTTCGCCTGTCTTTGATTGGGTGTGAGTTGCGTTGTTAGGTATTGGGTTATTTTTTTGAGGGGCGTTTGTGTGTCTGGTTTGTGTGCGGAGTGAGGTGTCTGTGACTCAGATATCTCACATGACACCTCACTACCTGTTACACACACCACTCCTCACAACTCTATATCCTATTACTATATTCTCTATATCTATTATGTCCGTGGTGTGGTGTTGTGGTTTGTGATTGTTGTTTGAGATGTGATTCTCACTCACTACTGTGTTTCGGGTCTGTCTGGTATGTTGTTGGTTTAGTGTAATGTGGGCTTAGTGGGGTGGGACGGTGTGTGTGGAGATGTTGGGAGAGATTATTTATAGTTGGAGATCTTTTGAGAGGTGAGTGGATTTTTTTTTTGATATATTTATATAGATACATGGTGGGTGGATGGTGTAGATTACATATTGTGTGTGAGTCGAGAGAGTGTGAGACGGGTTGTGTTGAGATGTTTGATATAGAAGATTGAGGAGTGATTGAGTGTGTCAGTTTGAGTATAAGGGGATGTGTGGGGGCGTGGTGGTGGGGGGTGGGGTGTGGGGGGGGGGGGGGGGGGGTGGATATGTATTTCTCATCACATCACTACACACTCCTACTCTCTCGATAGTGTGTGGTGTGTTTAGTGTCTGTTTGTTGTGTAGTGTGTGTGTGTGTGTGAGAGTGTGTGGGGGGGGGTGGGGGGGGGGGGGTGGGGGGGGGGGGGGGGGGGGTGGGGGGGGTGGGGGGGGGGGGGGGGGTGGTGTGACTGTCGCTGTGAGGGTGTGTGTGAGTGTGTTTGAGTGTGTGTGTGGGGGTGTGTGTGAGTGTGGGGGTTTGGGTGTGTAGGGTCAGTGTAGTGTAAGTCGTGTGGTTGTGTGTCTGTTGTGTTTGTGGTGTGGGGGTGTCTGTGTGTGTGTGTGTGTGTTGTGTGTGTCTGTCTGGTGTGTGAGTGGTGTGACAGTTGAGTGGGAGTGTGTGTGTTGAGAGTGAGTGAGGTCGTGTGTGTGAGTGGTGAGTGTGTGTTTTTAGAGATAGTGTGTAGATTTATAGTGGAGTTTGAGAGAGTGTGTGGGGGGGGGGGGTGTGCTTTTTGGTAGAATGCTGGAGTCGAGTGTGTGTGAGTGAGTGTGTGTGTTTGTGTGTGTCTGTGGGGTTGGTGGTGTGAGTGTGTGGGGGGCGTCGGGCGGGTGGGGGGGGTGGGGGGGGGGAGGGGGGGGTAGTGGGGTGGGGGTGGGGGGGGGGGGGGGCGGGGGTGGGGGGGGTGTGGGGTGGGGGGGGGGGGGGAGGGCGGGGGGGGGTGGGCGTGTGCGTTTTGGGTGGTGTATGTTTTTATGTGTGTTTTTGTCTGTGTAGTGTATCTCCTATCTCTGTGTGTTGTGTTTAGTGTGTTGTGAGTGTGAGTGTGTGTTTTCCGGTGTTGGGGGGTTTGATGTGTGTGTCTGTGTGTTTTTGTTTGGGTGTCATGTGTGGGAATGTGTTTTTGCTGGGTAGGCTGTGTGTCTGGGATGTGTCTGTTTTTTGTGTGCGTGAGTGTGGGTTGGTGTGTGGATGGGGGTGTGTTGTGTGTTTTTTGTGGGGTGTGTGGGAGTGTATGTGAGTGTGGGTGGTGAGTTGCTCTCTATATCTGATTAGGGGAGGGGGGAGTGTGTGTGTGTGTGGTGTGTGTTTGTGTGTGTGTGTGTGTGTGTGTGGGGTGTGTCTGTGGGTGTGTGGGGGAGTGGGGGTGTGTGGGTGTGTGGATTTGGGGAGTGTCCCTTGAGTGTGTGTGTGTGTGTGGTGAGTTGTGGTGTGTTGTGGCTGTGGGTTGTGCGGTGTATGTGTGCGGAGGTGTGGGGGTTTTGGTGTTTGTGTGGATGGCAGTTTGTGGGTCGTGTCTTGTGGGTGTGTGTGTGTGGGGTTCTGGGGGCGTGAGTGTGTGTGTGTGGTTGGTGTCGTGTGTGTGTGGTGTCTTATCTCTTCTCTATATCTATATATATTTTTATAATTGACTGTGTGTGAGTGTGTGTGTTTGGTGGTGTGTGTGTATGTGGGGTGTGAGTGTGGGTGGTCTGTGTGTGTGTTGTGTGTGTGTTGTGTGTCGTGTGTCGTGTGTGATTTCGTGTCTTTGCTTTAGTGTGGGTGTGTGGGCGGGGTGGAGGGGTCTGTGTAGTGTGGTGTGTGGTGTGTGGTGTGTGTGTGGTGTGTGTGTGTGTGTTTTGTATGGGAGGGGGTGGTTGGGTTTTGTTTGTTGGAGTGTGTGTGTGTGGGGGTTTGTGTATCGATTGTGTGTTGTGTGGTGTTTTATGTGTGTGTGGTGTGGTGTGTGTGTGTGTGTTGTGTGTGTGGGTGGGAGTGTGGATATGTGAGTTGTTCTGTGTGTGTTTTTTGTGGTGTGTTGGTGGGTTTTGTAGTGTGTGTGTCGTGTGGATTGGTTGTGTGTGTGTGGTGTGTGTGTGTGGTGTGTGTGGTGTGGAGTCTGAGTTGGTGGGTGGTTGGGTGGTGGGGATATACTAATCTATATCTGCTCTGTCTGGCTGTGTTTGTGTGTGAGTGTGTGTGAGTGAGATTGTGTCTGAGAGTGTTTGTGGGGGGGGGGGGGGGGGGTGGGGGGGGTGGGGGGGTGGGGGGGGGGGGGGGGGATGGGGGGGGGGGGGGGTCAGAGGGGGGGGGGGGGGTGGGGGGGGGGGGGGGGGGGGAGGACTATGTGATGGGGGGGTATGGTGTGTTGTTTGTGTTATGTTTTGTTTGTTTGTGTTTGAGCTGGTGTGTGTTGAGGTGTGATTGGATTTGGGATTGGATGTATCGAGTTTGAGTATAGTTGTATACACTCACTCTCCACCCACTGCCACTCTTTAAGTTGTTATTTTTTTGATTTACTATATATATTTTTTTATATATATCTAAATATATATATATATATATACTAATTCCCCCCCCCCCCCCCCCCCCAGTATTTGTTATATTTCATTGTTTGTAATTTATGCATTTGATTTACCCCCACCCACGCCCCCCCTTATTAATACGGTAACGTATATAATAAATAAATATAATATATATGTTATATAGATGTAGTTTTGTATGGATTATAATTATTGATATACACACACACACACAAACAACATTTATATATTTTTTTATATTATATTTTTATTTAGATATTTATAAATATACATATATATATATATTATATATAGTTATTTTATATATATAATGATATGAACATTCATTTGTATTCATTAGTCTTAGATAAAATAAATAACATAGATTAGATATATTTCTAGATATAGTGAGAGATTTATGTAGATTTTTGTTATGTTATACGAACTCAAAAAACCACCACAACAACACACAACACAGGCTCCACACACTACACACTACACAATCTCACACTCACAGGATAACTCTTTGTTGGTTGGGTGTGGGGGGGGGGTGGGGAGTGGGGGGGGGTGGGGGGTGGGGGGGGGGGGGGGGGGGGGGGGGGATGCGGAGGGTGGGGGGGGGTGAGGGGGGGGGGGTTGAGCGTGAGGGGTGTGAGGGGGGGGTGGTGTGTGTGTGGTTATGGTGGTGTGGGTGTGTGGGGTGTGGTGGTGTGTGTGTGGGTGTGGGGGTATGTGTGTGTGAGTGAGTTGAGTGCGTGTTGTGTGTGTGTGTGTGTGTCGTGTGTGGTGTGGTGTGTGTGTGGATGTGTCTGTGTTTCTGTGTGGGTGTGGGAGATTGAGGGTTTGGTAAGGTCAGTGTGTTTTTTGTGTGGAGTGTGTGTGTGTGTGTGTTTGTGGGTGAGGGGGTGTGTGTGTGTTGTTGTGGGTGTGTGTATTTGGGGTGTAGATGGATTGGTTTGTATTTGAGAGAGTGTGAGAGTTTTAGTTAGATATAGTTATATCTATTGTTGAGATTCGATTGAGATGTATAGATGAGAAACTCGCTAGCTTTACATCAATTTAATCACAAATGACACACTTTCTGGGACTCACACATATATCTCTCTTGGCTCTCTATTCTATTATATATCTCTCACTTATACTCATATATGGTTGTGTAGTGTGTTGTAGTGTGTGTGTGATGTATTGGTGTGTGTGTGTGTGTGTGTGGGTGTATCTGTGTGTATCTGTGT
>NC_061858.1:12832425-12834925 GCF_019202785.1 Penaeus chinensis
CCTCTCCCTTGGGCGTGAAATCTCCCTCTGTTCCCCTCAGCTCTCTCTCCTTGCGGCGCGAAATCTCCCTCTGTTCCCCTCAGCTACCTCTCCGTGCGGCGCGAAATCTCCCTCTGTTCCCCTCAGCTCCCTCTCCTTGCGGCGCGAAATCTTCCTCTGTTCCCCTTAGCTCCGTCTCTCGTGGGCGTGAAATCTGCCTCTGTTCCCCTCAGCTCCCTCTCCGTGCGGCGCGAAATCTCCCTCTGTTCCCCTTAACTCCGTCTCCCTTGGGCGTGAAATCTCCCTCTATTCCCCTCAGCTCCCTCTCCCTTGGGCGTGAAATCTCCCTCTGTTCCCCTCAGCTCTCTCTCCTTGCGGCGCGAAATCTCCCTCTGTTCCCCTCAGCTACCTCTCCGTGCGGCGCGAAATCTCCCTCTGTTCCCCTCAGCTCCCTCTCCTTGCGGCGCGAAATCTTCCTCTGTTCCCCTTAGCTCCGTCTCTCGTGGGCGTGAAATCTGCCTCTGTTCCCCTCAGCTCCCTCTCCGTGCGGCGCGAAATCTCCCTCTGTTCCCCTTAGCGCCCTCTCTTTGCGGCGCCAAATCTTCCTCTGTTCCCCTCAGCTACCTCTCCTTGCAGTGCGAAATCTCCCTCTGTTCCCCTCAGCTCCCTCTCCTTGCGGTGCGAAATCTCCCTCTGTTCCCCTCAGCTCCCTCTCCTTGCAGCGCGAAATCTTCCTCTGTTCCCCTTAACTCCGTCTCCCTTGGGCGTGAAATCTCCCTCTGTTCCCCTTAGCTCCGTCTCCCTTGGGCGTGAAATCTCCCTCTGTTCCCCTCAGCTCCCTTTCCTTGCGGCGCGAAATCTCCCTTTGTTCCCCTCAGCTCGCTCTCCTTGCGGCGCGAAATCTCCCTCTGTTCCCCTTAGCTCCTTCTCCTTGTGGCGCGAAATCTCCCTCTGTTCCCCTTAACTCCGTCTCCCTTGGGTGCGAAATCTCCCTCTGTTCCCCTCAGCTCCCTCTCCTTGCGGCGCGAAATCTCCCTCTGTTCCCCTCAGCTCCCTCTCCTTGAGGCGCGTAATCTCCCTCTGTTCCCCTCAGCTCTTGGGGTGCGTAATCTGTCACGCGTATGGGTGTAAATGCTATGAAGACGCCTTAAACATATGGTTTAGCAGGAGTAGTGAAAGGGACGGTTGGCTTAACCTTTTTTATTGAGAAGCGTAAGCAACACAGATATTTACACGATACAAGTTTGGGTAAGGCTTAGTGCTAGGTCATCAGCCCGGAGGGGGGCGCGCGGCTGGAGCCAGCCTGACCCGACAAGCGGTCGGCAGGAACTCTCTGAAGGGACTCTCTCTGACCTGGGTCATCCTGAGCATTAAGTACTGATGGGTGGTGTGCGCGTGGGGGCGCCTGCCACGCGGGCATGGCAGCCCCGGCCGCGTAAAGCCACGCGTATACGTGCTTCTGTACGCCACGTGGTAGCTATCTATACATACTTATATTGGGGCGTATGCACTGCAGTGTCTTATCTAACGGCTTATTTTTGTTTACTCTAGATGTGTTCGTACCCTCGCCTATTCGTTTTATTCCTGTGGTTGTATTTGATATAATTAATGCTTGCATTTTCCTTTTTTGTTTTTTTGTTTTTTTACTTTTTTCTCTAATCCTTGTTTTCCTCATCTCTTCTTGCCCCCATCCCACTTTACCATCACCGTCATCAACCCCTGTTAGCCATTCCCTTTCTTTGTTCGTTCCCGCTATCTCCCTGGCTTCTTCATCCTTCACTCCGCAGCGTCTCATTCCCTTGCTTATCGCCTCCACCCTCTCTCTCCTTTTATCCCTCAGGGTCGCGGCCTCACTCGCTGTTACGACAGAACGTGTTTTATATCTGCCATTTTACAGATACGTCTAACTTCCCCCGAGGCCAGTTACTGACACCTCATGTTGGGTCGGCACCCTCACTTGCCTCCTGCAACCTGCTCGCTCTGCGTTTGCTTTCTTGCTCTTACTTCCCGTCTCATGATACATAGAGGATGGCGTGTTCTCGTGGAATTACGTTAGGTAAATTTGCGTGTAATGTCAAATATAAAAGTGTATATTTTCTCAAGTAGAATCAGACAAATTATATAATCATCCTACCCTTTTCATTTGTTTGCATCTATAGTGTTTGTTATATCTCATATACCTCATATATTTCGCCTTTCATTCGCACTGTTATTTAGTCTGTGTAATAGGAGAGTCACAAGCACATAGTTAGTTGGAAAGGTTAGTGCTCAAGTAAGCCCTTTAACTAATAACTCTATTGCATTATAGTTCGTCATTATTCATAGCTCTTGGCGGTCATCATCACACTATGGTTTTAGTAGTGACAGAAAATGGCAATGCGAATGTAAATGATCAGATAATAAAATAATAAAACGCAATTTCAATAAACCCAAAATTATGAGCGAATTAATGTGTACAAAATATAATAAATCATACCTTTGATTGCAAAATACGATACACGATAATCCGAACACTGTTAAT